>NC_058132.1:373958156-374018537 GCF_016433145.1 Gracilinanus agilis
CCATTCTGGCTGGCAATTTGGAATCATGCTCAAAGGGCTATAAAAGAATGCCTGCCCTTTGATCCAGCCATACCATTGTTGGGTTTGTTCCCCAAAGAGATCATAGATAAACAGACTTGTACGAAAATATTTATAGCTGTGCTTTTTGTGGTGGCAAAAAACTGGAAAAGGAGGATATGTCCTTCAATTGGGGAATGGCTGAACAAACTGTGGTATATGCTGGTGATGGAATAGTATTGTGCTAAAAGGAATAATAAACTGGAGGAGTTCCAGGCGAACTGGAAAGACCTCCAGGAAGTGATGCAGAGTGAAAGGAACAGAGCCAGAAGAACATTGTACACAGAGATTGATATACTATGGTAAAATCGAATGCAATGGGCTTCTGTACCAGCAACAATACAATGACCCAGGACAATTCTGAGGGATCTATGGTAAAGAACGCTACCCACATTCAGAGGAAGGACTGCAGGAGAGGAAACATATAAGAAAAACAACTGCTTGAACGCATGGGTCGGGGTGGACATGATTGAGGGTGTGGACTCGAAACTACCACACCAATGCAACTACCAACAATTTGGAAATAGGTCTTGATCAAGGACACATGACAAAACTAGTGGAAATGTGCATTGGCCATGGGTGGGGGGAGTGCGGGGGGTGAAGGGGAAAGTAGGAGTATGAATCATGTAACCATGTCAAAAATGAATATTAATAAATGTTTAAATTTTTAAAAAAACTGCTGGGAAAACTAGAAAATGGTATGGCAGAAACAAGACACAGACCAACATCTCCTGTCATCTACCAAAGTAAAGTCAAAATGGATAGTTGATTTAGAAATAAAGGATGATAATAACAAATTAGAAGAATACAGAATAATTTACCTAACAGATCTATGGATAAGAGAAGACTTTATGACCAAAAGAGACATAGAGAACATTTTGAGATATGAAATAGACAATTTTACTATATTAAATTACGAAGAATTTTCACAAAGAAAATCAATGCAACCGAGATTTGAAAGGAAACGATATAGTAAGAAAAAAATTTATGGTATCTCTGACAAAGACTTCATTTTTCAAATATATAAATACCTGAGTCAATTTATAATACAAAGCAGTTGTATTATAGTTGATAATTGACAAATGGGCAAAGGAAATGAACTGACAATTCTTATATTAATAAATTAAAATTATATTAATTATGTACAAAAAATGCACACTGACTCACTGTTAATTAGAGAAACGCAAATGGAAACAACTCTGAGTACCACCTCTACCTGGCTAATATGACAAAAAACAATTCTGATAAAAGCTAGAGGGGATGTGGAATAATTGGGACACTTTGCACTACTGGTGGAGTTGTGGACTGATAAAGCCACTGTGGAAAGCAATTTGGAATCATGCCCCAAAGCCTTCTATAAAATTGTGTATACCCTTTGACCCAGAAAGGAGATCAGAACTTACTTGTACAAAAATATTTATAGCAGTACTTTTTGTTTTGAAAAAGAACAGGAAATTGAAGGGATCTCCATCAATTGGGAAATGGCTGAACAAGTTGTGGCATATGATTGTAAGAAATACATTGTGCAACAAAAAATGATGAGCAGGGTGATTTCAGAAAAATCTGGGAAGACTTACATGAACTTGCTATGGGATTTTCAATTTAGCCAGGCAGGAGGAAACCACAAGTCACTTAGAAAAAGAAAGGAACGAGATTTATTACACATGGTCACAGACAGAATTGTTCCTCAGGTCTGGACCCCAAGGCAAGGGGCTTTAGCTATTTTATACATAATCAGGGTTTCCTATGGAATCATGATACATACACAATCAGGGTTTCTATGGGTTTCCATAGGTTATAAACCCAAACTTGATATATCACTTACATGGTTGGGCAAGTATGGGCATCAGAACATGCAAGTGAAGATATAAGGAGATGTCGGTTCAATCAGGCAGGAAATGTTCACACCTGTATTTAGAGGGACCACTGGTGGGGGGACTGAGGAGGATTTTTTCATTACATTCCCCACTTATGAGGCCCCTTAAAGTCAAGGGGCCTCATCATCCTCCAGGGGTTGATAAATTAGCCCAGGAAAAAACAGTGCTTCTATTGGCCTGAGCAACAGTCTTGTCAAGAAGCTGGGAAAACATCTTAAAGACACAAGGGCCAATGAGAAGCACCACTACAATTACAGAGAGGGGGCCCAATAGCAGGGTGAATCAAGACCAGATGGAGGAGGAAGAAGAATTGTGGCCACTTGTAGGGTAGAGAGGGCAGAGGCTACTTCTTGCATTTCCACACTTAGTTCATAAGAGAACTGGTAGATTCTGAAGGATTTATGGAAAAGAACGCTACCCACATTCAGAGGAAGAACTACAGGAGTGGAAACAGAAGAAAAACAACTGCTTGAACACATGGGATGAGGCGGACATGATTGGGGATGTAGACTCGAAACTACCACACCAATGCAACTATCAACAATGTAGAAATACGTCTTGATCAATGATACATGTTAAAACCAGTGGAAATACACATCAGCCATGGGGGTGGGAGCTCAGGGGGTGAAGGGGAAAGTAAGAGCATGAATTATGTAACCATGTTAACTTTTCTAAAAAATAAATATTAATAAATGTTAAAAAAAAAAAAAAGAACTGGTAGAAAGTAGTTAGGGACACAGAGAGGCCAGAAACCCAGTGGCTAGGGCTGTGACAAGGCTAACCTCAGCTAGAATGGGCCACAGCCCTGCTATACCCTGCTATAGTGCCTGATGTCCCAGGGGCAATGACATGGAAAGCAGGATCTTTTTTAACAGATGCATGGGGAAGGAAGAAAACTACTAAACAGGGTTGCAACTGATCCTTGGGGACACATTCTCAGGCATACTGGTTGACCAGGAAGGCAGAGAATGAACTGATAGAGGGGGAGATAGAATGAGCAGAAAGGAGCTTCATGGGAATCATTTCGAACCTGGTTAATGACCAAGGAGACTATAGTTAAGTTTGAGTCAATGTTTCAACTGTATGCCCCTAAAGGCCCAAATAGGGCTTTCCCAGGAAGTCCATATCTCTGGGATAGTTTCCCAGGAGTCACAGAAATGGGGGGGCTTCCTATGCTCTGGTGGGAGTTAGGTGGGAGTTAGGACCCAGGACAGGACCAGGACAGAGATATACAGCGGAATATTTTTTTTTCTTGACATGACAAATCTCAGTTCCTTCACACTCTAATGGTCACAAACACTTGTAAACTGCTAGTTACCAAATGTAGCAATACACATACAAAATCTGAACAGTTTATTTGGTTCAGCCTTCCAGAGTCTTTGTTCTGTGAGACTGCCTGTTCCAGAAGATAAAATATTACAAGCATCAAATATCAGGACCTGCTTTCTAGGGCCGTGATGGGCAACCTTTTGAGCTTGGTGTGTCAAAATTCGCCAAAAAACCAAGCATAACTCAGGTGGTGTGTCAATTTGAGAAAAAAACATAATTTCGCAGTATTTATAGTTTAAATAACAAAAATGTATAATTGTAATATATGACTGTATTTAGTAAACCAAAATAGGTAAATTAATATAGGTAGACTTGCCATCTATACTGCACAGTCTCTACACTACACTATAGCAAATGTTTCATCCTCAGCATGTGGCCCCGTACTTCTCTGTATGTAACCACATGCAGCTGTGTGTCATCAAAAATGGCTACATGTGTCAGTGCTGACATGCATGTCATAGGTTTGCCATCACTGTTCTAGGAGAACAGGAGACCTTCATAACCGACAGATCCGCTGATGTTAACAAAGTTCACGTCCTTGACTTCAAACTGGTCCATGGACAGGTATTCAGCACTCATCTGCCTCTGTTGTTCTTAGCTTGATGGGATGGTCAGGAACAGGGGTCATAGTCCATTTGTCCACTGGTTCAGGGTCACAGTCCACTTGTCCACTGGTTTAGCTCTCTTGGTGGATCCATGTCTTAACACCTGTAGCCTTAAGAGAAGTAGGGGTGACAAGGATAGCAGTGCACAGCCCTGTCCAAATAGGTTTGAGTGGTTCCTTTTCCAGTTAGATTCCAGACCTAAACTAGGCCTCCTGGCTGGAAGGGATGAATCAAGTTTCCTAGTAGTATGGGCTCCCGTTCCAGGACTGTCTTAAAGAGACTTGTCTAAGTGGCTTATCCTGAGTGGCTTGACCAAGAATTCAAGTGTTCCCTGTATGAAGTTTCCATTTAATACCTAACCCTTTGGGTAGCCCCTGTATTACTCAGGCCCCAAAGGCCATTCCATTGTCACTGTCTATGGTGAGGGGCAGGCCATAGGACAGAAAGATTTCTCACAGGAGTGCTCTGGTGACTTCTCTGGCTTTCTCAGTTCTAGTGTGGGAAAAACTAGCCTAGAAACAAAAATGATGACATCTATATCAATCCACAAGAATTTATCAAGTGTTCAGTATGTGCCACTTTGCAGTTTTTAAAGTATTTTACATTCATTATCTCATTTGAGTCTCATAACAATTGCATGAGTTAGGTACTCAAAAATCCTATTATCTTTTTTATGGATGAGGTAACTGATGATCAGAAAGGTTGTTACTTGCTAAGGGTAAGAATTAGAGAGAATTAGAACACCTATCTTCCTAACTCCACGATCAGCATTTAATCAACTTTGCCAGGCTTCCAGGCTAACCCCTTAGATCAGAAAAGGCCAGAGATCCAGGTTCAGTTCTAGTGGGAATGTGCTTCAGCATACCTCATTCCCCTCCTTAACAAGACTACTATCATCTTGTCAAAGAGTCAGACAGTGAGATCAAGGTGGCTGGAGTAAACTTCCCCTGTTATTTCTTCACAGTCACAGTCTGGGAGCCTAGGGTCTGATGGTAGGAGGGAGACAGAGTTCAGGCTTTTGACTGTTTCCACCTGAACTCAGAGATTAGCTTCTTTTGACAAGGAACACTGTGGCAGCAAAAGCATAGGGACAGAGATGCCAGCCAGATGAGACTGGGTTGGGTCAGGACTCTTGGCTACAAAAAGGTTAAAGTCTCTGGTGACATCTGGGAGACCCAGGGCAGGAGACTGCCTTAGGCAGCATTTGGTCCTTAAGGGAACACCAGTTTGAGTAAGCTGACTAGGCATCTTCCTGGGACCCCTGCAGCAAATTGAGCAGCACCCCCTGAACCCTTCCCAGGGCTCACTTCAGGTGGGGCTCCCTCAGATTATCTGACTGAACTTCCCACCAGACTCCAAGGAAGTAAGGAATAAAGGACCTCTGGAAAACTCTAGAGAGGTAAGATTTGTGGGTACCCAAGTAACTGGGCCTGTCACGAGACAAAAGGAGGGATTAACTGACCCTCATAGGTCAGGTTTTCTGGAATTCAGTAGTTCAGGTTTTTCAGGTCTGGTGAAAATAAAGATGGAGAGATTGGTCACCTCTCAGTCCAGGATTCCCCTGGGAAGGGAAAATAATGTGTATGTGTCCATATCTGAGTGCTTAAATGTGAATAGGTGTCTGTGATAACCTCTGAGTGCTTGTGGGTGCAGGTGTCTATGTGCGACACCATTCATATTAGAAATGGGTAGGTCCCTATCTAAGCCCAATATCCTGTCCTGTATGATCAAGAACTTCTAGAAAGGGTTTAAGACAAATTATGTGGCCAAGACAACTCTCAGCCAGCTTTGCATTCTTTGTGCCTGGTTAGAGATAGTTAGAAAAAAACAGTGACATTCTGCTGCCAGATGCCTGAAAGAAAAAAAATTCTCAAACCTGCTTAGGAGGTTCTTTGACTAGCCAAGCATGCATGACCAGCAACCAAGAGAAACCAGTCATTATTAATCAAGTTCGTGAAAACTTAAGTCTGTGCAAGTTAGTGGAGATTTAACTGTGCATATTGCTGAGAAACCCAGCACTGAAAGAATGAATGTCCCAAAAGGTTGAAGGCCAAAACTCTGAGTGGCCCCTCTAAACCTAGGAAAGCTGCCTAACAGTTAGGACCACCCTCCACTATTCCAGAGCCAGCCAGATCGGATTCTGGCTAGGTCAGATCAGATTTGGTCAAACTTGGCCTTTGAGAACCACCCCTGTTAGGCAGAGATCTCCTCTCAAAATCAGAGCTGGTGGTTCCACCTGCTGCCAGTCCTAACCCTGTTTAGTCTCATGATTTCTGTGCTCAGAGAAGAGGAATGGAGAATTTACCTCTCTCCTTCCTTCAGTCTGGGCTGAAGACTCCCCTCTTGATTGCTCCCTTGAACACAGACTTTAAGCCCAGGGTGATACAGGGTGAAGCAGAGATAATATGCTCTACCCTTCCAGGTCAGACAGGGTGTAGTAGAACAGAAGTAATTTCCTGCAAATCATCCTGACATACCCCTTCTCCTCCCCATGAAAAGCCAGACAATCCCTCACTGTCCCTGAATCTGATCCCCTGGCCTGGAGCCCCTAGCACAGGCTCCCATCCTGGGTCTCCTAGGCATCACCAGAAACTTTATTCGCTTCATAGCTGAGAGTCCTGACCCTACCTGGTCTCATCTGGCTGGCATCCCTGTTCCTGTGCTCTTGCCACCACAGTGCTCCTTGCCAAAAGACCCAAGCCCCCAGATTGTGATTGTGCAGAAATAATGAGGGAATTTTACTCCAGCCACTCTGATCTCACTGTCTGACTTTTTATGGATAGCAATAGTCTCACTAGGAGAAGGGATAAGGTATGCTGAAGGCTCTCCCCACTAGAACTGAGTCTGGATCTCTGGACTTTTCTGATCCAAGAGGTTAGCTGGGAAGCCTGGCAAAAGTGATAAAATACTGATTGCAGAATCAGGAAGATGGGAATTCTAATTCTATCTGTGACCCTTACCCTTTGATTCTGTCTCCTCACAAACAATTTATGATTTATATTGTAAACTAATGTTTGAGGTAAATTGGATATGAAAATGTGCAAAAAATATTATGTGTATTATGTATGTAGATAATGCAATTGTTAATAAGACTGATGATCTGGGCACTTTTGAGCAGGAAGAAATGGTACCTGGTATTGTGGATTTAAGCAAATAACTGTTTCATCTCCCTCTTACCATGAAGGAGGGACAAGTTGTACAACCCTAAGTATTCTCAGAGAAGTGGATAAATGTAAGGTATTTTCAGTTAGATCTATAGTAGAGCAAAAGTTAAAGAGCAGATAATTCAATCTGTAAACTAGTAAGATTTTGAGAAACCATCAGAGTGAGTAAATAAGTGAGACAAAAAACTTGTTTAGATTATCTGGAAGCTTTGGGTAATGAGAATGGTTTCAAGCTCTAAGGGATAAGATTTGCTATTTAAGGCAAAAGGCTTTTGGTATCTCAATTGAGTCTGTTATGTATAGTTAAAGATCTTTTCCCTGGCCTTTTCCTTTTATGCCAAATTCCCATTATCAGCACATAATGCAAACTGTGATTAGGATTTCAAAGTGCTAGTTCCAGCTAAGTGTGGTTTGTTAACCAATCACTTGTATTTGCAGCCTTAATTTACCACAAGTGAAGCTTGAATCTTGGGCTTAGAAATATGACCCAGAGGTTTCTGGACCTCCTCCAAAACCTGGGGTAGAGAAACCTACCTGTCTGTTTCTATCTGTTGCTCCAGTTTTTGCCCCAGCCCTGGCTTCTACACTTCTGCCTTGGGGACTGACCTTCCCCCTTGTACTAAAGACAGGGGAATGATATGGGGGCACAGGCTTCCCCTAGACACCTCAAAACTCCAGATTGTATACCAGGTCAGAGTATACATAAAAGTAAATCTAGCTATTGGAGTCTGTCACTCTTAACAAAGGCAACTAGTGCAGATCCAGGACTTTACCTTAAAGCTCTCCCACAACAGGAACATTTGATAAGGCAATTAGAAAAGTCCATAAGGCAGCCCTGGAATGGGAACCCATACCACTAGGAAACTCCATTCATAAACCTAGTTTAAGTTAGGATCTGGAATAAGGAACTCCTCCAACCTCTTTTAAGGTTACAGGTATTACAACAAGTGGACTGTGACCCTGAACCAATGGACAAGTGGACTGTGACCCTGAACCAGTGGACAAGTGGACTATAACCACTGTTCCTGACCATCTCACCAGGCTACAAACAACAGAGGAAGATGAATGTTGAATACCTGCCCACAGACCAGTCTGAAATCAAGGATGCAGACTTTCTTCTGAAACCTACTCTTCTTACTCCTCCTAAGGACAATGGCAGATCTGTCCCTCCAGAGGGTTTCCTATTCCCCTAGAAGACAGGTCCTGATATTTGATGCCTATGACATAGACAGTCTCTCAGAACAGAGACTCTGGAAGTCTTCCCCTATATACCTCTGCCCTGGTCCTGGTCCTAGGCTATAATTCCCACCAGAATGACACATGGGAAAATGTATATTGACACTCTCAGACTTAAGAGCAGGCTCACTATCCAGCTCAGCGTGCATGCAAACTTTCTTTATCTTACGATAGAGGACTATGACCCACACTTCAGTGAGTAAATTTAATCTCCTTGTTCCTTACCCACAAGTTTCAGAGGCAGACTCAAGAGTTATAGAGACAGACTCAGAATATAAAGAAAAGGCTTCACCAAAGCCCTAGAGTACCTGTTATTATTGTCTTTGCTCCTGCTATCACTCCTGACTCTCCAGTATGGCAACTCATGTGTTGACCTGCCTGAGGAACACCACCTTTATGGTCCTTAACCAGGAGGTCCCTTCTATTGGTTTTGCCTTCCCCTCTCTCAGCCTTACCAAACTGCCCAAGAATGCTTCCTTGAAGAATGGGTACAACCCTGTCTAGGGGTCTTCCTCCTCCCCAATGCCTCAGGATATACAGATCCTGTTTTCCAGATCCTAGACCACCGGGAGGTTAAATACTGGTATGCCCTATACACTTTCAACTGGCTCTCCTATGAACTGAATGTTGAAATGCAAGAGGTGGTTTCTGCCCTCTCCACCCTCCAAGCCCAACTGAACTCCCTTGCCCAGGTGGTCATGGTACTTGCCTTTTCCTTGGGAAAAAATGTTGCTATTATGTAAAATAGTCTGGCATGATCAAGCAGAGAGTCCATGATTTCCAATCCCAGGCCTATGACCATTTGCTTGCCAACCGCTTTGACCAAGCTTTCTTTTTCTCTCCCACTTGGTTCTGGCTCATTCCACTATTAGGCCCCCTTCCCATAATCATGGTAATGGCTCTCATTGGCCCCTGTGCTCAGACCACAAGGACCACTGTTTTTCACTTTAATAAACTTGTCAGCCCCTGAAGGAAGATGGATGAGGCCCCTTAATTACTTTTAAAGAGGCCTTATAAGGGGGGGAATGTAGTGGAAAATCCTCAGATCTCCCCTTTAGGGACCCCCTTATGCTCTAAGAACTGGTTTTGTGAGGCTGACATACCCAGAAGAGGTATGTCAAATACCTACAAAGAGGGTAACTGATACCTTCTTTTTCCCCTGCACCTGCTGGAACTCCAGAACAAAGCAAGTGGTTCTACTTCATAGGACACTGTTACTTCCCACCTGACAAATCAATGATGAAGAGATGTTCTGGACTTATTGTCTGTACCATACAAAGGACTATACAAGTCTGAAGCCTCCTCCCCCTTGCCTCCCCTTGAACAATACTGCAACAGGATGAAGCCTCTTGAAACAATACTTGTAACAGGATGCAGGGCTGCTCCCCTTTTTTCCATCCAATCATGTAACCTGCTACACCTGTATGTGTCTCCAATCATGTAACCCCCCATATTTGCCCGTCATATTTGTGTTAATAACCCATGAAAATCATTGTGTATGTATCATGTAACCTATGGAAACCCTCCCTGATGGTGTATAAAATAGCCAGAGCCCCTGAACTTTGAGGAAAGGTCCCTTCAGGGGCCATGCATAATAAATGTCCTTCCTTCCTTCCTTCCTCTAAGTAACTTGTGGTTTCTTCTCACCAGACTAAACAGAAAATTCTGTAACAATATAATGATCCAAGACAACTCCAAAGGACCCATGACAAAAAATACTATCTACTCCAAAGAAAGAAGGGTTGGAATCTGAATGCAAATCAAAGTGTACCATTTTTCACTTTATTTTTTTCATAGGTGGTTGCTTCCTTTAAATATGTCTTCTTCCACAACATGAAGAAGAGGGAAATGTTTTACATGATAGCACACGTATGACATATTAGATTGCTTACTGTCTCTGGGAGGAGTAAGAGGAGAGAGAAAATTTGGAAATCAAAATTTAGAAAACAAATGTTAAAAAAATATTTGTACATGTAATTGGGAAGAAATAAAAATTTCCTAAACTTACAAAACAATGTTAACTAAGAAGCAATCAACAAGGGGCGGGGAGGAGGGGAGAGAAGAAAGTAAAGAATTCTATGCTTTTAGAATTAAAAGAAAAAAAAAGAAAAAGGAAGTTTTAATCATAAAGGGCCAGCATTGTTTGATCAGACTAGTTTGATTTCAGTTTTTGACATGGTTATTAAACTAGCAGAGAAAATTCTGGAATCTAATCTACCAAGATTTTTAATAAAGAATGTAACTAAGCTTCTTGGTCTCCTTGTAGAGAAGTTGATAAAAAGTAGAATTTAGATCTGGTTGAATGTACCTCAAATGTAACCATGAATGTTTCTATTTTTCATTTGGAAGGTAGTCAAGTGTAGGACCCCAAGAATTTTCTCCAGGCCTTGAACTAGTTAACATTTTTAAAAATGGTCTAGATGAGTAATGGCAAACCTTTTAGAGACAGAGTGCCAGGTCCTGCCCCCCCACCCCAGAGACCAACTGCTTCCCCTCCCCCCTTACCCCACACAGGGGAGGGAGAAAGCACCCCCATTGGACTGCTGTGTAGACAGGCAGGTGAAGGATGTCTTCAGTGAGTGTAGAGAGGAGGAAGGGAGTGGCCCGAGCTCTCTGCTCCCCTCCATTTCTGCCACCTATGAACTGCCTACCTTACCCCTTGTATGCTCCCATTGGCTACTGGGCAGAGGTGTGAGGGATGTGAAAAAACATCATAAGGATATGTGGAAAGGAGTGTATGGGATGAAATTGTGCATTATCTCCTAGCATACATTAATTAGTATTAGTAATCATAGATTGGCAACTTCCTATAGAAAATTAGTGGAAGTTACATACCCTTCAGAAGGGAGATTCCAATCTCTCCTTATGAGTAGAGAAATCCCCCTCCTCCCCAAACAGCTTTATACACATATATATTATACATAAATATATACCTTTAATTTACTCTTTTCTTATGTGGCCAACCTTCCCCGCCCCCCCCCTTTTTTCTTCCCATGGGAATATTATCCTATTTCCCATGGGAAATGTCTTAAACCTTACAATTATAATCTTAATTCCCTGTCCTAAATGTTTCAGCCTGAAAGGCCTTGCACATAACTAAATTCTGACTCAACTCAGAAATTGCAAACTTAAGAGAGTGCTGGGAAACTTAAGGAGCATAGGATAAGATAAAGAAAATATAACATCCACAGACACTGTATTACAGGTGGTGGGCAACAAGGAAGAGAAATATTGTGTTAAATTCCTATAAATTCTGAATTCATGTGAATATCTTTAGATACCTGCTTCGGGTAGACCACTCAGGGCAGTGCTCCTTGTCCAATCCCCTTCTTAAATAAAGGCCACATTTTCTCTGCAAGCATCTATCTAAGCCTCCTGTCTACTCATCAGAGTGACTTCTGGGGGTGCAAGCTCCCCCCAAATTCCACTTCACACAGTGAGTAGCTCTAATCAAGTGCCCACAGAGAACCCTTTACATGCCATCTTTGGCACCCATGCCACAGGTTCACCATCACTGGCCTAGGCAGTAAGCTTATCAAATAGAAAGATGACACATGGCTAGAAATAAAGTTAGCACATTGGGTCCAAGTTAAACTAGGGTCAAAAAAATTCAATCTCAAAAAGTAAGATACCAGACTAAATAATCAATTCACCAGTTAAAGATCTGTGGCTTTTAGTAGTTTGCACCAATGAGTTAGCAGTGCGTTTGCTTGTGTATTTTGATCAATGGCTATGTAGTGACCAAATGACCTAAGTGGACCTGGGCTAGCTACCCGGCTTCTTGCGTTGTGGGGAGGGAGAGGGGGAAAGGTGGAAGGAAAGAGAGGGGAATCCCCTGCAGGTGTCACAGGGCCAGGATTAGCACTAAAAAGTCACGTGAGGGCAACAACCAGCATCCATTCAAAAACCCTAAAGAGATGGGATGGCAGAGAATCATGTACTTCTTCCTACCCGAACATGTCAGTTGTGGAATTTATCCGGCTAGGGAGCTGGAACCGGATTCAACCTGGGGTGGCCCAGGACCCAATATCAGCGTCCTGCTGGGTCGGCTGGCAGGGCTGCAGCTCTGGAAGCACCAGCTCAGGCCCACAGCACGTGAGGTTGAGCTCGCAAAGTGGCCTGGCAGCCTCTGGATTGGACGCCACTGCACCTGGGATGAGGCCCCCCAAGAGATGGCGGCAGGCGGGGGGTGGGGTGGCATAGGAGCAGAGGAGGAGGGACGGCTCAGACATGCGCAGCATCTCACCCTGGGCACCTGGGCGCGAGCCCTCGTCGTCGTTTTGAGCCTATAGTCGAAGATCACGTGCGCATCAAACCACAAGAACTTGGCCAGCACTTCAGCAGCAAGGTTCATTGATTGGTGGCAGCAGGGCAGGCGGGAGGGGCACCACAGCTAACGTTTTCAGCCCGCTCAGCCCTAGACAGACACGTGATGACGTGCAGCCCTCCCTCCCGCCCCCGCCCCCGCGCCCACTGGCCACTATCTGGGAAAGGAACGTGCTTTGTCCAGCCTTCTGGTCAGGAGGAGCTGGGCAGAGGCAAATGGGGTACACAGGCGTTGTTCAGAAGCTGTCCTCGATTCTCAGCAGGTTCCTCTTGAAGGGTACTCACACCATCGGACTCTGTGCCAAAGAATGGGCGCCCAGGTGGCGGCGGGAGCTGCGTTCTTCTGCCCCATACCCCACCCCTCTTCCCCTGACCCTGAAGGTACTTGGGGGAGGGGGAGGACCAAGTCTGCCTAGCTGTGGATGGGGGGAAGGTTTAAGGCTTGTTGGGGGAAATTTGGGGCACATAGGGGACGGATGGGCCCAAGTAGGGTCTTCAGGGGCCTGGGCAGCTTCTTTGGTCATATATGTATCACCTCCAGGTGGATGGGCCTGAAGACAGGAGACAAGTGTCCAGATCAAGGCTTTGGCTACTTTCCATTTCATTGACTCGACTTAGGAGGTCCGAGAATCCAGGATTAATGATATCTGCCAAGACCTGGCATGCAATGGCATGGTGACTCATGTTCTGCACACCTAAAATGTTTCTATACTCATCACTTAATTATTTCAATATAAGATTTAGTCTAGAAGCTAAAAGTTTGGTTGTTTCTTTTGTTTGTTTTGTTTTGTTTTGTTTTTGCCATCTGCTGTAAATTTGGAACCATTTCATCTGTCAATTGATGAGACTGTTTATAGGAACCAAAGGATAATCATGGGGTTAGGAACAAATTCTAAAGGGGGAAAAAAGGGAAAGCAAAGAATGCTTCTGTGGTACATGCTTCTTAGAGAAAGGAGTGCAAAAAGGCAGAATAAGGCAGAGTTAGGAAGAACAGTACCAAGGTAGAGCCAGAGAATGAAGCAGAGAAAATGCTATGAAACCTCCAAAAGGCCCTGAGGAGCAGGAATCCAGGAATACATTCCCATGTCAAACTGATATTTTTAGTGTCCCATTTTCTAATGGAAAATTGAATCTGCTTCTCTTTGGAAGGCATTTTGCACACTTTTGAAATCATTAAATTGGGGAAAACATTTTCTTTTTGGTTTGTTCTTACTTGGTAGCTCTTCTTAAGAAAGTGAACTATAAAATTTAGTAAGAGACCCATGATCACTTAGGAAGTACTAAAGCAAGTCAAATTATGTTAAATTGAATTTAGGATGAAAAGTTTATCTTTACCTTTTTTTAAAAACCCTTACCTTCTCTATCTTGGAGTCAATATTGTGTATTGGCTCCAAGGCAAAAGAGTGGAAAGGGCTAGGCAATGGGGGTTAAGTGACTTGCCCAGGGTCACACAGCTAGGAAGTGTCTGAGGCCAGATTTGAACCTAGGACTTCCTATCTCTAGGCTTGACTCTCAATCCACTGAGCCACCCAGCTGCCCCCTATCTTTGACTTTTAAAGTCATGACACAGGAAATAAGGATGTTCTCAGCCCTCTTAAGTATTCTGTGGCCTAGAAATCCTTTTATACCATTGCATAACTATCAGGGGAATTAATATTTATAGAAGAGTAAGACATTTCTTAAATAACATTTTTGCCCCTAGTCCCACTGGAGCACAAAGCTTGACTGCTAAGAATGCCATTCAGAGATCATGGAGTTTCTTCACCTCCTGCCTCTCTACTGGTCATCAGAAGTTTTCCTTCTTATCTGCTTACATCTAGGTCACACCTGCTCACCTTGGACACTAAAACATTCTCCTCTCTAAGCCTTAGAAATGCCAGCCTAGGAGATGCATCATTTACATTCAAGCTGTTCCTTATCTAACACTCTTGGCTCTTATAAAATCCAGTCTTGTAAGATTAGCTCAGTTGGCTGGCTAATTAATCCCTCAGAGAGAACTGATTGTATTTACAATACAAAGCAAAAGGATATAGGTAAGTGAGGGCATCCAGAATAGAAGCAATGACCAAACACCTCATATAAAGGTTATTGCCCATCTAATGTCTGAGATGGAAACCTAGTCCATTTTATGTACCAATTATGTATCTCAAATGACATTCACCTAAAATTCTCTAAATCAGAATATTCTTTCAGAGTTCCAGGCTTCTAAAACGGCTAGATGACCTAGTGCAGAGAGGTCCTAAGTTCAAATTGAGTCTTAGACACTTAATTCGCTGTATGGCCATGGATAAGTCATTGACCTCTCTCAGGCTATTTCTACATCTGTAAAATCAGTATAAGAATAGTATCGAATATATCACGTTGCTGTGTGAATAAGATAACTTATTTAAAAACTCTTGGCAAGCCTTCAAATTCTCCATAAATTTTAGTTATGATTATTATCATATTACAACCCTTTATCCCCCTCTCAAGAACATGGCTTGTCAGCTTTCAAGGCTTAGTCATTTACAGGTAATTCCCAAAGTAAAAAAAGGCCTGAAAATTACAAATTTCTAAGGCATTGTCATGTAACTTGGGTTTTTCTTGCCTTGTATTAAAATTAGCTCGTCAAATATATAAGACAGTGACTCTGCTAGGAAGGTTAAGAAAGGAAAGATGAATAAGACCCTATCTTATACTCTCTCAAGCAACTGACATTTTAGTAGTATAATGCTATAAATAACATTTCCTCTGAGTTACCTCCAAAGGTCTACTTAATGCATATTGCAGCAGAATGGGAACATCAAAGTACCGTAGGCATCAAAAGTAAAAATGGTAGCTTTGCTCTAGGTGATTTTAAACACCATGAACTGGCAAACACCTAGTTTTCGAGGTGCAACAGTTAGAAAGAAGTAACACATCAACTGTAGTGAAGGACTCTTCTAGCACAGGACTAGAATGTCTTTTGGGAGTTCCAAAACATGGATTATCCTTGTCAAATATTCCTAAATCAGAGACTAGATGGTCACTTCCTTTGTGATCTCCCATCCAGCTCTGGAATAGTACCACCATTCTGTAAAAACAAACCTCTTTCTACTCTTTGACAAAGTGATATCTGTTAACAGAAAAAAAGAAATTCTTCAATTCTATGCAGAACAATAATGTAGTGACTGAAAACAACAAAATTTGTCAACATCATTTGTCAATACACAAGTAGATAAAGAATGGTGTGGGTGACATATTCCACTACCATCTTTGTAGCAATACCCATTAAGATTTAAAAATTAATTGCTTAGACTCATGTTTGAGGTTACTTTGAAAGATTATTTAGGAGATATTTTCCTAGAAACTTTTTTCATTAAAAAATTGTACACTTTTTAAAACAGAACTATTCAAATCATCTTCTACTCATTACTACATTACCACAAAGCTAATTGTAATAAAGTTTTAGGCAAAAATGAAAGCTCACCTTCCACCATGATCATCTGCTCCTTTCCCATTCAAGTTTGTCCTGAAAGTTTGCTCATTGAATTCTTTATATGTGTCATGAGGGCCATCTATCATTTTCTTTCTTTATAAATTCAAAGAATTAAAATGGGCACAAACAAAGCATTAAAAGTGATAATAAAAAGTCAGATATGTATGTAAACCCATACATTTCTGACAAGTTCCTGATCTGATAAGTCAGAAGAGGAAGTTCCATCTGAATTTTCTTTCCACTGATATAGATAGGCTTTTACAATCCCTAATCCCACCCCACTCCTTGGGGAAAAAAAAGGAAAAAAACCCCAACATTTTTCATCAACTTATATGAGTAATTTCAATTATATAAAAGTACTCTAAGTAAAAAAGGTGTGAAATCTAAAAACTTCCCATCTTTTCTATTTGTAATTTAAGTTGCATTTACATCATTGAAATAATTCAGGAATTGTTTATAAAACATCTACTCTGCTAGGAGTTATGAGCAAAGCTGAAGGAGAAATTGGATAGCTGTTGACCTATTAATAGATTGAATACCCTTATTAAAAATGATATATTACTGAGATAAATGGCCTCATTTGGTTTATTTTTGAAATCTCAGGCATTACAGCATTCTTAATCTATGTATATTATGAGGGTTATAAGCCACAGCCCCCTTTCCTCTAGAAATAAAAAACTTCAAATGTGTACCCTACAAATCATATAAAGTGGATGAGTAAAACCATCATGCAGTTTCTAAGGCCCCAGGTTTCTAACAAATTGCTGATCTGAGAAATCAGTGGGAAAAAAGTTCCAACTGTAAATTCCTTACACTGATACAGACACAAGATTTTTATAACCCCTATCAACCCACAAATGTTTTTCATCCACTAATGTGGATACGTACTTTTTTAAATCCCCAAAGTAAAAATGGACTGAAATCTAAAATTCTGTTAATAGTCATATGTTGATAAATTGGTTTGTATTTCAAACATTGAATTAAAATCTGCACCATAAACATGTATAAAACATAAATTCTGCTAGTGGTGCTAAATAAGCAAAGATGAGGGAAGAAATGGCATTTGCTCTCAAGGTGCTGACATTCTCCTTGATTGGTTTTTTAAGTTTCTCTGTATAATACACAAAAGCCTCCTCAGTCCATATTGGAAATGAACAGGAGAATTCAGTATATCATTGGGCATCAATCCCTTTGAAAAAGGAAGGAAGAAAGTGTTTGACCATTGCCAGTTAGGTGATTGGATAGAGGAATATAGGAAAAGATTGTATAGCCAAGAATTATAAGAATTGGAGGAAAGATTTTCCTTGTTAAATATTCCTAAATCAGAGACTAGATGGTCACTTCCTTTGTGATCTCCCATCCAGCTCTGGAATACCACCACCATTCTGATATGGAATGAAGGTGGCAATGGAATGTTCCAATAAATGGGTTTGTCCTATAGAATATCCCCAAGACAAAAAATAAGTATAATTAAACAGTATTCATTTACAAAGGGAGTTCCTTAAAGTATGTTACTCTGAAAAATTTTGCTAGATTAGGATGTTATTGATAAGAATCTATTTCACTAATTTAGGTTTACATCTTGGCATTCTTCCAATGATTGCATATATGATGAAATCAGCAAGTGTAAAACACAGCAAAAAAATTTGTCACACTGTCACTAGAGGATTCTGAACTATTTTCTGCTATTTTGAACATGAGGATCTCCCTATAACAAAAAGTAAAAACTTTCAAATACAAATCCTCATTATGCAATTTTTGAAAAGCCAATTTATACCACAAAACTCTGTACTTCTGTAAGAACCCTTAAGAAAAAGAATACATTTGATTATGGGAAGGTCAGTCTACTCTCCAAGAATAATTTTTTTTCAGAACCAATAACCTCTGAGGCCTGTCATTGAAATATTTATGTATGTATTTGTCTGTATATGTCTGTCTATATATAAAACAATTAGTTCCTGGATTTTGACAAAATTAACTAGGATATTGAGTGGGGGGGAGGTGAGAAGAAATCCAAGGGCATTGACAATGGAAAGATAGTCCTTTGAGTGTCTGATTTCCATGTTTTCATCTTTTGATCATCATTTTTCCTATTTCTATTGCCTAACACTTTGGAATTCACTTAATGCATATTGTTGAGAGTTATGTGACTCAGTGACCTATTTCCCCAGCCCTATTTGTCATTCAATGTTCAGGAAGGTGTCACTCAACCTGCAACTTTGTATTCCCTGATATTTATCATGTTGTTAGGGTTTTTTTTTTTTTGACAATTGCAAATGGTCACATACTACTCCTACCTGAAAAAAATAATAAATGTGGGTGGGAAAATAAGGATTAATGGTATTAAATAGGTTGGTGTATAGAGATTGATGTTAAATGTTTTTCTAGGTTCTTAATAGTCCTTGGGCAAGTAAGCTAAATCCTACAGATCTGGGTAAGGATTTCAGGGAGAGACTGTCAAGGTAACAATAACAATGGTGTATCAATTATCTGGGACAGGTAAGGGAAGGGATTGGGATGAACTAACAAGGACAAATCTGGATTTCCTCCCAAGGTCCAACAGATTTCTATTCTGATCTCTAACTAAATTACCCAGCTGCCTAACTATATCCTATCCAGAATTTCCCCTTTGATGGTATTTAAAGTAAGGGAAGGCTGGAAGGTAAAACAGGTCCACTGGGATGGTTAGGAGATCTCACGTCTCTTGTCCTTCAAGGGTCTATCAGGAATCCAGTAGGGTCTCGGCTCTTAAATCCAAAGTAGAGGAAGTACGGGTCTTGATACACTGTCCACCAATGTGTCTCACCAAAACCTCAACCTCTTCCCAGCCAGTGAAATCTTGATAGATGATCCACATAGACAGGGTAGCCAAAGAGAGAGATAGCCAGCACCTCCAGAGTGAAAGTCCAGGGACTAATTGCCAAACTCAGCCAGTCACTGACCCAGAGTTCTGGAATCTTTTCTCTCTGCCTTTTGCCTGTCACATCCACTTTCCCTAATTTCACTACAGCATACCTTAGGGAGGAATTGAGATGCTAGCCTAACCTCTTTTGCTGATATGAACCTATCACAATTGTCTTTATCCCATTATGAAGGTAACTAGTACAGAAGAGATTTGCTTCCCCAATGATTATTCTATCAGTGTATTGCTACCTTAACAAACTTTTAATTCTTTGTTCTGAGTTTTTCCCTGTTAATCAAGGTAAAAGCCCAAATAATGAATTTTCTTTCAATACTAAAATCAAATTTTGTATTTTCCAGAGAAGATATTTTTCCTTCCTTTTCTCTGGAAAGTCCTCTGGAAGACTATCTCCTAGGAACAAGAGTATGGCAGAGGAGTGGGTTTTTTGGTTTGTTTTTTAAAACCCTTACCTTCCATCTTGGAGCCAATACTGTGTATTGACAGAAGAGGGGTATGGGCTAGGCAATGGGGGTCAAGTGATTTGCCCAGGGTCACACAGCTAGGAAGTGTCTGAGGTTAGATTTGAACACAGGACCTCCCATCTCTAGGTCTGGCTCTCAATCTGTGAGCCACCCAGCTGCCCCCAGGAGTGTTTGGTATAACAAAAGGTTCCTATTTACCACCAAAACCCAATGGGATATCTCAAGATTTCAAAACATTTTCAGGAATAATTAATGCATGACAAATCAAATTTCTTTCAGATGCTTTCTGTAAAAAGGAAACCTCCTTATCTCTTTTTCTCACTCCCAAACTCTTAGACTACAGAGTCAGGCCCATGAGGATGAAGGGGGGAAAAATTCTCAATCTTTACCAATCTTTCCTGCAGGTTCTTAAAACCTATCTTCCACTAAAACCTGTAACCAGTGTGAGAGTAGAAATCCCTCTTTGCAGTGTAAGATTAAAATTAATATCCACTCCAAGTATTATATTTTATAAGATTTATTAATAATCACTTGAAATAGAGGAAATAGAAAGAACCTGAGTAAAGAGAGGTTTTTCCCAACTGCATTCATGGGAGAAGAGAGCAAAGAGGGGCAGGATTACCGAAACTTTATCTCCAAAACATAAGGACATAACATAAGGATGAAAGTAGGATTCTGGGAAACAGAGTCTTGGGGTACAAAATTCTAATTACACAATCCCCTCTGTGAGTCTAATGGAAAACAAGCATGTAGCAATCTCCCAGACTTACATGCCTAGTTTTCCCGTGGAATCAGTACATATAACCAAGTTATATCTCTAAAGATCTATAACTAGAGGTACATACAATATTGAACTCTCTAAGGGGAAATTACAATAAGTTGGGGATAAGAGGGAAATAAAAGAGAAAAAGAAAAAACAATGATTGCAAGGTGCACTGACAAAAAAACAATTTGGGGGGCAGTTCCCTTTGGCATGAGAGTGTACATTCAAAACAAATTGCGTTCAATACCCCACAGTTCAAAATACCACATCCCAAAGTTCACTCTGTATCTTTTAGTATAGTGTATGGTTTCTGCAGGTATCTTCATGTCACCTTCTCCAAACAGTTCACTTTCTGGATTCGGGGACGTAGCAAGTTTCTTATCCTAAAATTACTCTTAAAAGAATTTAAGCTTTGCAATATAGAATAATAATAAAATCCCACTCAGATTGTTCTGACTCTTTGACCTTGTGTTTGTTGGCACTGTGCAGTGGCTCTTTTGTGATCCTTTCTCCTGGAATCAGACACAATTATTAATAAAAGTCCCATAATATTTAACATTCAATGGCAGATTTCCATAGTCAAAATCTTTTGGGTATGCATTGACATTAGTGCTAATAATGAACATCTGAAATTTATCCTAGTGCAAAATCAAAAAAACCTTAACACTGGTAACATGTGCTTCAAGTACAAAAAATGAGAGAAAAAAGAAAACTCAAATGCCTTATTGCACATACAAGGGAAAATAATTTTTTAATAAAAAATATATAATTCAAAACCAGTGACACATTCTGTCAGCCAAGGAGAGGCAGAATAAAAAGGTTGCCCACCCAAAAATGAGATCCATTCCATTTTTAACTTGGCCATGATCCACAGTGTGAATACAAATTATTTTCATCAAGTAATAGCTTTATAAAACAGTAGTACAACAGGTAATGCACATTCGAAGAAGTACCAAAATCACCAAAATCATAATAGCACATTTAATGACAATAGCAAGCAAACCCATTATCATATAGGATTCACATGACTTGCTGTGTGACATTTTTAAACAAATAAACCTTTGAAGTTCATGGATACTTGTCACAAGTTCTCCAGATCTAGCCAATCTTTCAACCTTGGCTGAGATATTTTTAACAAAGTCTATTACTGCCATCATTCCAAAATGTGGCAGAGGAGCCCGGGGTGGGGAGGTGGGGAACACCTCTGTACTGCTGATGAAAACCTTTTGGATCTAAAATGTCAGCAAGAATCTAGATCATTCTGGTGGAAGGGTAGAGTAAGCTGAAGAATTACAAATATTTAAAAAACCATTCAAGAGCCACCAAGCCCCATAGGAAAATCCTTTCCACCTCCCAGATGAGATTATAACCCATCACAGGGTAACCAAGCCCCTTGGGGAAACCTCCCTCCTCTGGTGTGAGACTGTAACAGCTTAAAAGGCATGTCTTTATATGTCCCATCCATTGCAATGTGGAGGTAAGGAGTATAAGAGTGAAAAATCAATTCAAATGTTTCATCCATTACATTTTTAATAAATGTAGAGATGAGAAATACAATAGTGTATTGCACTACACTTCAACTACTAAATGGACCCTTACTTCTTGTTATAAACAACTCAAAGGTAGGCAAATGATCAGTCAGAGGTAGTGGTGCTACTAGATATCAGAAAACCACTTCTGAAGACCTCTTAAAAATCAATTTACATTCTTAGGTCATTAAATTCTCCCAAGGTTGTATACAGGTTGTAGCCAGTTTGATGGAGTCCATCCATCATCATCTATGTGACAATTAACAAAGGCAAAAAGGAGCAAAAGGCCATTTAGGCAACATGTGACCTCGATGAATCTGGTGACAAACCCAGCATCCACAAGGACCTATGGTTTTGCCACAGAAAAGGATTTGTCCAAGTTAACCATGGGCTTTTACAATGGTATTTTCTCCAGTCCAGTCATACTGAGAGATACAAATAAAGACAATGTAACAACACATATAGCTAAATGGCCAAAACACAGTAGCTGAAAATGACATAGTGTAACAGAATAGTATAGATTAGATTAATATGTGAACTTAAAAAAAATTAATCTTAAAGCAAACAAGCAGCAAATACAATATATATGTGACAGGATACAGGCACTGAATTCAAGAGTCCTTTTCTCCAATTCTGATAGCTGTATTACAGAGACTTCTTCACTATTTGGAGGGGAACAAACAAACAGTTAACATGGATTAAAAAAATGGATTCTGAAAAGTTTTTAAAAATTCACCTCAAGACTCTTTAAGGTTCCTTTCCCTCCCCAGTATCATCATCCATCTAGATTCCTTTGGTCACGCTTCTGGGGTTCTCCATACCCACTCTGGGCATAATGTGGACGAATCCCATATTGGATGTGTTGCAGAGACTGGGCAGGCCAAAATGACAAGGGGGTGTGGGGAGATGAATCTCCCCCCTGAATCTCAGGATTACTCAAGTTAATCACAAGGACAAGTGCACCCAGTAACAGTAGTAAGAGAAGATACCCCAAAACTTTGAGCTGTACGAGCTCTGTAATGCCCTCCCAGAATGGGAGCTGTTTGAGATAAGAAGGAAATGACCATGCTTACTATTCTACTTATTAAAATGGTTGTAAATCTACTTCTTATTGGGAAGAGTACCTTTCCTTCCCCTCCCGACTAGGAGTAAAAAACACCCATGTGACACCTCAGTCTCTATCCCTGCATCCAGGAGCATGGAAGCCCCCTGGATTAGTTTAAAATTGACTTTGAAGCTAGACAGAGTTGGGGGTGGTGAAAATAGTGTTTGCAAGAAGCCATCTTAGGCCATGAATTGCAGTTGATAGCTCAGATTTTAGAATTCCCAGAGTCTCGTGCCAGTCTCATTATCATCATTATTGTCATTATCAAATTATCTGGAGGTGATAAAAAGATCTCCAGAACAAACAAAACAGCACAGTGAAAAGCAGCTTATCATCAGGAGCAAGATTTATCTGCTTCCTGTTGTAATGGAGGATTATTAAGAATATAATCTAAATGGTTTTGTGGGTTTACACTGGGTTGAAGAAGAGACAGGAATGTCTGATGGTCTGGACCAAACAGGATAGGAAGACCAGGGTTTATTGCCAAGCTGTTAACTATCACAAGAATGGCAGTTTGGCCAACAGTCACTTAGCTCACCTAGGTTAGGGCCTATGTAACCAGCAAGCAACAGGTAAAAATTGTAACAGTTTTAATTGAATAAACAAATAAACAAGGATGGGTATTGGGGATTCTACTTTTAACAACTAAGGACAAACCACAAGGTCAAGGGAGGGACTTAACTATACTATTCTATTGACCTAAGCCAGGCAGGGCCCAAAGGAAGCAGTATTGAAGTCACAGGGGAAAAGCTCCTCCAAACCTGGTTCCAGCCAGGTATGGTCAGCTCAGCTAAAGGGCCTGAGGATGGCTTTCAATTGGGATCTCACAGTAAATCCAAGGATGGTCTCAGGATGCCAGGAGTCAACTCCACCAGGACAGGTGATCCAAGGTACCCAGGTAGGGAGAGAGAATTTACAATGCTGTCCACCAGATCACAAACCACTTCCCCACTTGGTGCTGCTCTGCAGATCTGTTGTCCACTACTGAAAGCCTTCACCTCTCTCAGGATCCCAAGGAATCTGGATGCAATTTTCCCTAACTCTGAGTTCTCCCAGGGTTAGCAACAGTTATGTCCCCAGCCACTATGGAGTCTCTCTCAGAGAGCAAGAAACACACTTCCTGCTTCTTCATTCCATCTTGGAATCCTCCAGCCCTTCCTGCTAGGTCCAACACTAATATTAAATTAATAACTAAATAACCCTCAGTGTAGTCAAAAGCTTTCTTAAAAATTGAGAATTCTTTTTCCAACTTCCCTGGTTGCCAGAAATTTAAGATTAAAAGTAATATCCAATAACTCCAAATATTATATTTTATAAGATTTATTAATAATCACTTGAAGTAGAGGAAATAGAACCTAAATAAAGAGAGGTTTTCCCAACCACAGTCAAAGGAGAAGAAAATGAAGAGGGGCTTAGTTACAGAACCTTTATCTCCAAAACATAAGGATGTAACATAAGGACAAAAGTAGGATTCTGGAAAACAGAGTCCTGAGTACAGAATTCTAATTACACAGTAGGAAAGTGAAATCAGCATTAGAATCACAATAATCTCCAGATAATTTAAATATGAAGCTCCATCAATTAACATAAACATAGGCAAAATTTCTATTACAAAAGATCATTTAGGGTATCAGGAAAGTTGTTTTTCAGCTGTTTCTACACTCCATGATTTTTTTCTTCCTTTCTTAGAATTTAACCAAACTAAAGCTTCAATATTGTAAAGATTGAATAGGTAATCAGCTTAATTAAGAGTAGATTTTAGCCAGAAGTAAGATTAAAGAAATAGTTTTAAATCTTTCTAAGGTTTCTTTAAATAGAGAATTCTGAGTAGATCAGAGGTAGAGAATTCCCAGAGACCCCCTAAGGAAAAACAATTGGGATCACTAGATCTTCCTTATTGAAGAAGGGTGTCTAGGGAACTGCTTCAGAGGAATTTGGAAGATTTGGTGGTAGATAACTTGGGAAACATCCTGATATTGAAGAAGGTTGAAAAAGTGACTGGACAGAGGAGGAGTGGCTGTGCAGTTCTCTGAAACGCCACCAGAAGGGAGTAGAGAGCAACATCTGGGAGACAGGCTGTCTGTGATACCTGACAGGCAGAGTTGATCTCTAGCTGGAGAGAGAGGAAGAGAACCACATCAAATCTTTGAAGCTACAATATAAGGAAAGAAGTTTATATATTAGGATAAAGTAGATAGATAAATTTGGGTTAGGTAGATAGCTGTAGAGTAATTTTAAGGAGGATCATCTTTGGTGATAATGAAGACTTCCCTTTTGGAAAAGGGGGAATCTGGGTTATTATTTAGACATCTTAGGTTAGGGTAAATAGATCAATAATCAATATAATTCCTGCCTATTTCCTTTTCCTCTCCCAGTTCCTTGAACTAGTTTAATAAATAGGGGTTTTTTTATAACCAGTCTCCAGCCAATTTCCTCAACTGCTAATCCAACCATCTCAACTGAATCTCTGTATTAACTATATTCTGTCAATATTTATGGACATCTATAAATTCTAGATCAGTTTACAGCAAAACAAAGGATCCTCCTTAAAATTACTCTACATCAGTGATGGGCAAACTTTTTAAAGAGGGGGCCAAAGGAAAGGAAATACTCATCTATCAGTTTCTAAGGCAACTCTTTCAAAGTTTCATTGTATTGTATCCTACTCATTGTATTCATCAGATTAGGAATAATGTCCATGGCTGGATAGAATATTTCAGGGGGCTGCATCTGGCCCCGGGCTGTAATTTGCCCATCACTACTCTACAGCTATCTACCTAACCCAAATTTATCTATCTACTTTATCCTAATATATAAACTTCTTTCCTTATATTGTAGCTTCAAAGATTCAATGTGGCTCTCTTCCTCTCTCTCCAGCTAGAGATCAGATCAGCTCTGCCTGTCAGGTATCATAGATAGCCTCTCTCCCAGACGTTGCTCTCTACTCCCCTCTGGTGGCGTTCCAGAGAACTGCACAACCACTCCTCTTCTGTCCAATCAGTCACTTTTTCAACCTTCTTCAATATCAGGATGTTTCCCAAGTTATCTATCACCAAATCTTCCAAATTGCTCAGAAGCAGCTCCATAGATACCCTTCCTCAACAAGAAAGATCTAGAGAGCGATCCATTGACCAATTGTTTTTCCCTAGATGTCTCTTGGAATTCTCTACCTCTGACCTACTCAGAATTCTGTGACCGCTTAAAGGAACCTTAGAAAGATTTAAAACTATTTCTTTAATCTTACTTCTGGCTAAAATCTACTCTTAATTAAGCTGATTACCTATTCAATATTTACAGAATCAGGAATTAATTCTGTCAGGTGTAATTTCATTTCCAGAGCTATAGGAAATAAGTCACACACCAGAATTAACAGGAGATATGCCAGAGGGGTGCTTTTAAAAAGAGTAGATTGACCAGATTCCATATTGGGAGTTAATTTAACCAGGAACCAGATCAGACAAAAATCTGAGAAATCCAGAAATTATTTATGAAATAAGATGACCAAACCACAACTAGCTTCAGAAATCCCTCAAAAAAATGTTATTGACTCCAGATTTTTATGTCAGTCCCAAACCAAACCAGAGGTAAAAAATATATAACCACAACAATTTATTTGGCAGATGATCAGTCAGTAACTTAAGAAATCCCAAAGAAAAATGTCTGACACTGCCTCCCTATTCCCTATAGAATCAAGGCTTATGTCAGACTTTTATTCCTGAAAGCAAACCAGACCAAACAAGAGATCCCTAAATTGACTACAAAGGGCAGTTAAATGGTAAAGTGAATAAAGTGCTGGTCCTGAAGATAGGAAGTCTTAAGTTCAAATCTAGCCTCAGACACTTAACCTCAATATGCTTAAAAAAAAAAAACAAACTCTCCTAGATCACTCCCTTGTTGTTCCAGAAGAGCTTACGTAATGATGAAACTATGACTTCTATCATGCAGAGTTATCTAAGATAAACAGGTTATCATGTAGAAATTGGACCCCCAAAAAAGTGATCCAGTGGAGAAGGAGATGGCAAGTTACTCCAGCACTTTTTCCAAGGAAACTCCATGGAAAAAAATAGACCATGGAGTCACCAAGAATTACTGGACAGGACTGACCAAATAAACCACAAAATTGAATATAGGGTTCAACATCACTTTCTTTAACCAGACCTAGACCACAGTGACAGTACCCAAGACAGTATAGTATTAACAATTACTATTTGCCCACAAGAAAATGAATATCTATTTGCAAGGGTTAAGCCATCAGAATTCTTCAGTCCAACCTTTACTTTCAATTTCTGAATCAGTGTCATGCTTACCAGAACTTCACTGTATTGTCAGACTGTGTTCTCCTGAATTTCTATAATTTATCTCTAATTGATTATTCAGGTGCAAGAGGCAGACTGTACAAAACAGTATACAGAAGTACACAAAACACTAGCCATCCTTACAAAGTGTAGAACCTTTACTGACTAGTCAAGTTTCCCTATCCAGGAACTTCTGTCAACTTAAAAAATATACAGAACTACAAAAACAGCTATAACAGCCCATCTTTAATCAGAACAAGAAGATTACAATCAAGAAAAAACACAAAACCATGGCCCTGGAATTATAATCTCAGGAAGCCACATAGAACCATAATACTGGCACTTCTCCTGAACTACAGAAAGAAGGTGTTTAAATAATCCTTGAAAAGGGGGAGGAGGCAAGAACTAGATTACTTGAGTTTTCTGAAGCTTAAAGAATTAAAAAACAACAAAAAAAATAGCTGGGGTCACAGAAGCTTGGGAAACAACATACAATGGTGGAGACTAGGGTGATTGAAAGATGTTTAAGATTTGATTGTCTTTAGCTAAATCCTGGCTAGAGTGATTGGAAAGGTAATTAAAGTTTTGTTGTTTTCTGTAAACCCAGTCCTGGGAAAGAGGCAAAATCAATTAATTGTTTATTCAATCATTTTCTATCTTTTGAGTTCTTTTCTTTTAACATTCTGAAGAGAGTCTAGGAATGGTGTCAAATTACTAGATTCCGTAAAGACAGTGTTGCCATTCCCCTAATGTAAGGTCAAGTGCTGAGCAAGGCCATTTTTTTCAAATTGAATATTGCATAAAAAGAGGACAAGAATGAGGGTTGGAGGGATAGCAAAGGATTGTGGGAGAATAGAACCCTGGATGAGGGGCTTTTGGAGGGGTTCAAGGATGGTGGATGCAAGGGAGCTTTCCCTAACCCTGAAGAGCTGAACCTGAGGGTTTACTGGACTCCTGTGATTTTCCAAAAGCCTGTGATTCCTGCCAGCAGCCATTGACAACATCATGATCAAGAACACTTAATCCCCTGAGGGGAATCAGACTCCTGACTTGGGAGCGAATCCCCCCAACTCCCAGAATCTTTACCTAGCCTTATCAAGAGGCCCTACCTTAACAACTATAAAATAGACAATAGAATAGAAGCAGATCTACTTAGAAAGGGAAGGTGAACCTGTGGGTTGAGCCAATATTGGCTCACCATCAGGGAAGGACCTTGGAGCTTAATCCATAGGGTTTCCTGGTTCCCTCAATCCCTCATCCCCCTCAACTTCATCAATCAGACATAATAAACTATTAGCAGTCAGATAAAAGGATCTAAGTGAATTCATCTCAAGGGCAAAGAGGGGAAGAGTATCTGTACAGTTATGTGACTGGGACTACCAACTGAGCAAGACCCCCCTGCAGTGCCATGGCTGATGAGGGGAGGCTTTGTGTTCACCGGGGACCTGTGCCACTCAGGTGAGGGCTTCTACCTACCTCATCCCTTAGAGTAACCTTCCCTCCATCCCTTGAGGCTTGCTCCCACCTCCAACTCACCACCATTTTTGGAGAATTCCCTTCATTTGCTAAGTAATAGTGGCCACCGAGGGAGGAGTTGAGTGACATCCATCCACAGGTTTATCACTCTTTGTCATCTCCCCTTCCTCTCCGAAATAGTCACTTATTACACTACATAAATTTTACCTCATCCAGACTAGTGGTCTGAGCTATATATCTCATATTAACTCATTACTGTCTCTTCCTGATCCACCAATTTTGATGTGAAATTATCTAGATACCTTGATGGGTACTGCTGCCAAATATACTGGTCAATATGCAAAGGCATTTTAATAACATGC
Organism: Gracilinanus agilis; assembly: GCF_016433145.1. Taxonomy (NCBI): domain Eukaryota; kingdom Metazoa; phylum Chordata; class Mammalia; order Didelphimorphia; family Didelphidae; genus Gracilinanus; species Gracilinanus agilis. Next base: position 373,987,122 of record NC_058132.1, read on the forward strand.
TTATTATATCTGTTCAGAGCCCAGGATCATGGTATCTAAATGACCACTGAGGGCCAGAAAGAGCTTAGATAAGACTCATATAGTATCAAGTTTCATCAGAAGAAAAGAGTGCAATTAGATTTTATAGCAACCAAAAAAGAAAAGAGAAAAACTTACATTTCAGTAATGAACTTATAAAATTATAGTAGACTAATGGAGAGGAAGGAACTTTACATGTCAAAGTTAGAAGGGGAAGCATTTCATCAGATCAAGTTGTAAAATGATCAATAAACACTAAAAGGAATTACTTTGAAATTTAAAACCACCTGGTTAATGATTATCAGGAGCTTAGCCAGAAATTCTTAACTAGTTCCTAACCTGTTAATCATCTGCCAAATTCCACACAATAAGGAAGGTTGCAACTGGTTTTATGATTTTCCTTACAAATAAAATGGCCATACTAGAATTAGTCAAAAAGAAATTAGAAGTCATGACACCTCATTCTTCTGTGGCAGGCCAGGTTCCCAGACTGGTTAGTGTAACCTTGAAAAACACAGAACCACCAAAGTAGTTAGAAAGAACAAATCTTTAATTAGGAGAAAAAAGACAATGCTCTGTCATGCTCTAGATACCACACAGAGACAAAGTCCTGGGACTCTCGGAACAATGACTCAAGGGAAAAGCATCTTGAAAGGAGATTTTCCAATGAGCTGAAGAACATGGGGTCTTATATACACTTTTGGGGAATATAGAAAGGGAAAGACACGCTGACTGATTACAAGCAGGCTTGGAAAGAGGTTATAACCTGAGGCCTGAGGTACCAGGGAGTGACTTAGGAGAGACAGAAAAGGTACCTGAGGTTTGAATGTTTCTATCACTCTGCAGGATGCTTAATGGATGTTTGATGGTTCATTGTTCAGTCTAAGACAAGGATCAGTCTGAGACTTCCTTTAAGACAAGTTCCCAAAGGACAAAGGCAAACTTGAGAGTTCCATAAAACCAAATTCAACATTACCTACAAAAGGAGAGAAATTTCAAATTATTAATAACTAAAATTGACCAAGTTTAGTCACATGTGTAGACAATGGTAAATTCATTTAATCTTTTCTCTTTTTTTACAGTTAGAGTTAATAGTATTTATTGTAGCAGATAAATTTAAGATTGAACTTTATTTTGGAGTGACTTATTTTTTAATGATGCTTTTGCAGGTATGGCTCTTTGGGGGAACAGAGTCACCCAATAAATCAGATTAACTCTTATTTATGAAGAGTAATAAAGAGCCTAAGCTGAAGGTGAAATTTTCAGTATTTGAATATTGCTTAAGAAAAAAGCCTCTAATTCTTCATTAGTCTTTCAAAATTTAAAATTCACAGAAATAAAGTTTATTTTAGATTGTAAGATGTAGAATCTTTGATTGCTGTATGACCATTTGAGCTGGTAAGAATGTAGGAACTCTTCATTTATCTTAACTTTTGTATGTTGTTTTTTGTTAAACTTCCCATTTAAGGCTCCATTCACAGAAAAGAAATGGATATAACCCTCTATAAACAGACAGTGGGAAATATTTATCTTGATATGGGTTGTAAGAAAACTCTCTTACAAAGGTAAATTAGAAAGGGAAACCCTGGGATGGTGTTACTGAGGTTAGCCAAGAGTGTTGATTAGCTAACCCTCAGAGCAATCCTAACTGACTTTTTAGGGAGCCAATGGCTTCTCCTTTCAGGCTCCCTTCACCCTTACAAATGATTTATCTGACTGCATTTATTTAACTAAAGTTGGTTTAATAGCAACTCTTTAAGGGAAGGGGTTAGGATAGAGAGAAGTTAGGGATTGCCCTCAACCTTAAGCACAGATTGGTTTTTAAGTCTCTGTCAGAGTTTGAGCTGAGCCCAGGGATCACAGGCTTATGGGGGTTTCCTTTCTTCCTAATCTCTACTATATCTATGCTAGCTTTTATAAGTTCAAAGTCTTTAGCAGTAGAAAGAGGAAAAGAGATTCTGACCTTCAGAGCTGGTTTAGCCTGTCTCTTTGGGCTAATGCCCTAAAGACCGGTGTTACAGTTCAAGCAGCCCCCTTCAAATCCTTTTCATAGATAGCATGATACACAGGAATCCAGGAAGAGAAACAGTTGGGAAAATCCCAGGAATAGAGATAGTTTCTATCCTGAGAGGACAAGAGATTTCTTGTCCTGAGGTCCAGGCAAGAGTTCTCTCAGAGAGAGCAAGTGTCATTCCCCCAGTCTCTCCCCTCCTCCTTCCAACTGCCTTCATTGTCAATCCATCCTATCTCCACCAATCTAAACCCTTTCTGTGCAATTTTCCCCCCAATATAGTCCCCTTTCACACAATGAGCTAACCAGCTCAGTGAAAAGAAAAATGAAATTGAATGTATCAAAATAGGCAATGAGGAGCCTAAGCTATCACTCTTTGCAGATGATATGATGGTATACTTAAAAAATCCTAGAGAATCAACTAAGAAGCTTGTAGAAATAATCAACAACTTTAGCAAAGTTGCGGGATACAAAATAAATGCACATAAATCATCAGCATTTCTATATATTTCCAACACATCACAGCAGCAAGAGTTAGAAAGAGAAACACCATTTGAAATCACCCTAGACAATATAAAATACTTAGGAATCTATCTGCCAAAACAAACACAGCAATTATACGAAAACAACTACAAAACACTTTCCAAACAAGTAAAACTAGATCTAAACAATTGGAAGAACATTGATTACTCATGGGTAGGACAAGCTAACATAATAAAAATGACCATTCTACCCAAATTAATTTACCTATTTAGCGCCATACCTATCGAACTACCAAAAAACTTTTTTACTGAATTAGGAAAAACTATAACAAAGTTCATCTGGAATAACAAAACATCAAGAATATCAAAGGAAATAATGAAAAAAAAATGTGAAGGAAGGTGGCCTCGCAGTACCAGATATTAAACTGTACTATAAAGCAGTAGTCATCAAAACAATATGGTACTGGCTAAGAGACAGAAGGGAGGATCAGTGGAATAGACTTGGGGTAAGTGACATCAGCAAGACAGTGTATGATAAACCCAAAGAGCCCAACTTTGGGGACAAAAACCCACTATTTGACAAAAACTGTTGGGAAATTTGGAAAACAATATGGGAGAGATTAGGTTTAGATCAACATCTCACACCCTACACCAAGATAAATTCAGAATGGGTGAATGACTTGAATATAAAGAGGGAAACTAAAAATAAGTTAAGTGAACATAGAATAGTTTACTTGTCAGATCTCCGGGAAGGGAAAGATTTTAAAACCAAGCAAGAGTTACAGAAAATTACAAAATGTAAAATGAATTATTTTGATTATATCAATCTAAAAAGATTTTGTACAAATAAAAACAATGTAGCCAAAATCAGAAGGGAAACAACAAATTGGGAAAAAATCTTCATAACAAAAAACTCTGACAGGGGTCTAATTCCTCCAATATACAAGGAACTAAATCAATTGTATAAAAAAATCAAGCCATTCCCCAATTGATAAATGGGCAAGAGACATGAATAGGCAATTTTCAGATGAAGAAATCAAAACTATCAATAAGCACATAAGAAAGTGTTCTAAATCTCTAATAATTAGAGAAATGCAAATCAAAACGACTCTGAGGTATCACCTCACACCTAGCAGATTGGCTAAAATGAAAGAAGGGGAGAGTAATGAATGCTGGAGGGGATGTGGCAAAACTTGGACATTAATGCATTTCTGGTGGAGTTGTGAACTGATTCAACCATTCTGGCTGGCAATTTGGAACTATGCTCAAAGGGCTATGGAATAATGCCTGCCCTTTGATCCAGCCATAGCATTGTTGGGTTTGTACCCCAAAGAGATTATAGATAAACAGACTTGTACAAAAATATTCATAGCCATGCTTTTTGTGATGGCAAAAAAAACTGGAAAAGGAGGGTATGTCCTTCAATTGGGGAATGGCTGAACAAATTGTGGTATATGCTGGTGATGGAATACTATTGTCCTCAAAGGAATAATAAACTGGAGGAATTCCATGTGAACTGGAAAGACCTCCAGGAATTGATGCAGAGTGAAAGGAGCAGAGCCAGAAGAACATTGTACACAGAGACCAATACACTGTGGTAAAATAGAATGTAATGGAATGTAATAGAAAGAGTTTTCTTTATTTTCCCCTCTGTTTCTAATTAACCTTTTCATGTTTCTCTTGGTTTTTGTGGTTGGATATCAAACTTTCCATTTAGTCCTGGTCTTTTCTGTGCAAATACTTAGAAATCTTCTATCTTGTTGAATGCCCATATTTTCCTCTGGAAGTATATAGTCAGTTTTGATGGGTAGGTGATCCTTGGTTGTAGACCCAATTCTCTTGCCTTTCTGAATATCATATTCCAAGCCTTGCAGTCTTTTAGTGTGGAGGCTGCCAGATCCTGTGTGATCCTGATTGGTGCTCCTTGATATCTGAATTGTCTCTTTCTGGCTTCTTGTAAAATTTTTTCTTTTACTTGGAAGCTCTTGAATTTGGCTATTATATTCCTGGGGGTTGTCTTTTCAGGGTCTAGTGTAGAGGGTGATCTATGGATCCTTTCAATGTCTATATTGCCCTCTTGTAGAACTCTAGGGCAGTTTTGCTGAATAATTTCTTTTAGTATAGAGTCCAAATTTCTATTAATTTCTGCTTTTTCAGGAAGACCAATGATTCTCAAATTGTCTCTTCTAGACCTGTTTTCTTGATCTTTCAATTTCTCATTGAGATTTTTCATGTTTCCTTCTATTTTATCAGTCTTTTGACTTTGTTTTATTTGTTCTTGCTGTCTTGAGAGATCATTGGCTTCTAGTTGCCCAATTCTTGTCTTTAGAGACTGGTTTTCTGCTATAATCTTTTGGTTTTCCTTTTCAATTTGGTCTATCCTGTTTTCTAGCTGTTTGATTTTGGTCTCCAATTTGCTTATCAATTCTTTTGATTTGGGGGCATCTTTTTCAAATTGCCCAATTCTAGCCTTTAGAGACTGGTTTTCCTTTTCAATCTGGTCACTTCTGGTCTTCAATTTACTTGTCTCACTTTCCATTTGTGAAATTCTGCCTTTTAAACTGTTATTTTCTTGCCAAATCTCTTCCATCTTTCTCATAATCTCAATTTGCACTCTTCAAGACCTTGTGACCAGTTTTCATTTTGGGGGGGAAGGTTTGGATATGTTTACTTGTTTGTTCTCCTCTGCTGTTTGCTCTGTTGTCTGGATTTTTCTGTGCAAAAGGTTTCTTCTTGATCTTTCTCTTCTGGTGTTCCTGTGTCTGGCTTGCCATTTTTAGCCCAGCGCCCTCTCAGCTTTATCCTCACGCCCAGGGTCTGTCTGCGCTCTTTAGGCTCATGAGGTCTCAGGTCTAATTGTTCTCAGGGTCAAGCCTCCTGGTGGTCCCCTTGCTTGTTCTTCTGCCTGAAGCTCCCTTAACAGTCTCAGGGCACTGCTTCCATAGTCATGCACCCCTCTGCACTGGGTCCCCACTTAAGGTCTGTACCTGAGCTTAGGATTCGCATCCGCACCTGTGCTCAGGATCTGAGTCAGTGGCTGGGCTCAGGATCTGTGTTCAAAGTCTGCCTCTTGGGGTCTTAAGTCTTGCTGCCACCAGGAGCAGGCCTTAGTGAGCTGCCAATGACTTAATGGGTGCCCCAAACTTGCTCTAACTCTTTTGCGCTGGCTTTGGCACTGTAGGTGGGAGTGTGAAGGGTTCCTCAGCTCGTGCTTTAGTGAGAGCTGTTTCACCCCTTTATAGCATGGAAATGCCCCGATTCCACATACCTTCAATGCTGCATCCTGTTGTGGGGTCACTTCGTTTATCTGGATTTGTTTTTATGTCTCCTTGAGGATTCCTATATGTGTGGGTTAGGAGAGGTCAAAGCAGCTGCTTTTTACTCTGCCCCCATCTTATCCTGGAAGGCCCAACAGTATATATCTTTGATGGCTATGAAAAGGAAGACAGAGAGGAAGCTGAATTAGTGGAGAGTTTAAAGAAGGATAAAAATAAATTAGAGGAGAAATTAAGGGAAAAATAGCCAAATTAAAGGAACAAGTAAAAGAAAGAGCTGTAACAAAAGACAGAGGTCATAGCTCTTTTAAGGAATACACAAGGCAACCAATGACTTGCTTTTTTGTGGGAAGGAAGATCATGTGGCTATGGATTGAGAAACCTTTGTTTTGTGCCTCTATTTGGCTGACCCACTGTTACATGGAATGTAAATTATGAATTTCTGAATTTTTATTATTGTTTTTTCTTTATATTTACAATAGGATATTTGATTTTTTCTTTTTTTTCTTCTTTTTTTTATACTCAAATACATAGAATCAGTATTGATGTTTTTGATTTGAAAGATAAGTTTACAATATCCATTAGCCCTAATTCCCCAAAGCATTAGACTATAGAATCCTGCCATTGACTGTTAGATATTATGGGACTTTAACTAATAATTGTGTTTGATTTCAAAAAAGGTATTACAACAGAGCCACTGCACAGTGCAAAGAGGCACAAGGTTGAGATCAACAATTCCTCTGGAATTAATGAGGATCCATGCCAAAACAGAGGACTTGTTTTGCGGTTCAAAGAAGCGCAGACATTGGACTTCCCCGTGACAGGTTTCTATAAGTACCTTAGTTTGACTTTCATTTTGGCTCCCCTATCCCTGAGATTGGAAGTAAAATCAGACCAGGGAATCATATTTCCCCTTCACCTCAGAATTCTGTCCCCCACTGTGGCAATTTTCTATAATCCTAGCTAACGATGGGTGAATACAATATTGCTACATGCTCATAGGACATGTCAGTTTAATTGGGCCTTGCTAATGATTCAAGGACCTGTTATGGTTCTATTCCTTTACTCCTAATTTTATACACATAGGATTTTGATGTATATATATTTTTAATCCAGAATTTGTTTTTCTTTTTCTATTTGATTTGTTTGGTGTTTTTTTTTTGGGGGGGGTGGTTTTCTTTTTAGAATTAATTCATATGCCCGATAACTCAGCCATGTATTCTGGGGTGATTCTGGTGTTGGTCAACATCCTCCTAAGTGGGAATTGTATAATTATCCTAAATTCCAAAATTTAAGATCTTTTAAAGCAATTTTAGGAAAAGAAAATCACCAATAAACCAAATCAAGAAAGCAGATCTTTTGCAGAAAATGTTATAAGGATGCCTCCAGAAGCCACAGATTAAATTAAAAAATCCAGATTGAACTTTGGGATATAATGAACTGAACTAAAGGGGGTTAAACATATCATTTATTCTGAATGTAAACTCTTATGCCAAAGGGGAGTACCCCCTAATTGGCTTTTTGTCAGTGTGTCTGTCAATCATTTTTGTTTTCTTTCTCCTTTCTATTTTTCTTCCCTCTTATCCCCAAATTGTTGTAATTGCCTCTATGTAAAGTATAATATTTTATACACCTCTAGTAAGAGAAGCTTTAGAGGTATAAGCTACATACGAGGAATGATTCACTGGGGAGATCTGACATATTAATCTTCCAGAAACCCCAAATGAAGAGATTTTAACGTGCTGGTCTCCCAAAGAATCAAAGGAAGTATTCTGTGAAGGGAATCCCTGCTTCCAGGATCACGTACTAGGGTCCTACCTATGTCCGAGTACTATTACCACTACATCATATCAGTTTGCTTCAGTGTGAGTCATGGGACAGTGACCTAGGCACATGACCCAGAAAGGATCATGTTATGGATTTGGAGTAAAGAAGAAGATATAAAAGACAGGGTTCCAGGAAGTCAAGTTTCTCTATTCGCTTGGGCACAGGGAAAAGAAGGTGGCTGAGGGAGCCATGTGGAGAAGCACTCACATAGCTAGTTAGAATAAGCTTTTTCTCTACATCTGTCTGCCTTCTCTTATTCAATTATTAATCAAATATTAATAAACTCTATGGAAATTAAAGACTAGAGTTTAATTTAGCTCTAACATATGGAAATAGGTATTGAGTGATAATAAATGTATAACCCAGTGGAATTGCTTGTCAGCTCTAGAGAGAGGGAAAAGGGGAGAAAAAGTACATGAATCATGTAACCATGGAAAAATACTTAAAAGAATTTAATTATATATTTGCAACTTGATATATTTTAGGATTTATATTAGAAAGTTTTTTGCTTCTTATTCAAGGGAAGTTGCTGTGTACAAGTGATCAGAAAATAGGGAAGAATTCTCTAGTGTCAGTGATGGTAAATATTTTTACTTTATTTTTATATCTACAAATTTCATATTTGAAGTCAGTGCAAGAATGTCAGAATTCCACCCTCAATAAGAGTTATCAATAGGAGCCTAATCTAACAAATTTTTCAGAATTACATACTTTGAGGAACTCCTCTTGTAAATTAACAATATACTATATTTAATCTCTGTTAGGGATATTCAACAGGACCAAGCCATGCATTGGAATATTCAGGGTTCCATAACAATAGAGCCTGTCCTCCAGTTCCCACAAGATTGGTTGCTTCATAATCTTTTCCTAAACATTCTCATTCAGCCACCATACCCCTAATCTCCAAAACCATGAACAGTAGATGTCCCATTTTTACTCTTCCCTTTTCATAGGAACTTGATGTTGTTGCTACTCAGAGTATTTTCCTATGCACTCTTAATTCAATCACCAACCTCCCACCATTGCCAAAACTACCAATAGCAGAGCTCCTTTTTTCATCCTTCTTTTTCCATAGGGACTTGGTCCCCAATGATACACTGAATATTCCTGTTTGACTACAATATGGGTCAAGAAGAACTTTCTGGATTACTCAGAGAAACTTATTTATAATATTTGCCAAGTAGAATGTTAGCTATTTGAACCCCAGGTGCATAAGATGAAAATTAACACAGGTGCCCTACTCACTTAAATAAACAAAACTTGGAGTCAGAAGGTAGGAGGGGAAAAAAAAGGCAGTTGTTTATTTCTTTCATGAAAGGGTGTGCTTCAAATATGGGCTAAGAAGTGCTGACTGACTAGATAGCAAGCAGGCAATATATACCAGTTCCCTATGCAAGGCTCCTCCCATCTTCCCTCTAGGGCCCCTGCACTGAGCTCTGATGCACAATCCAAAATATGCATGCTTCTAACCTGGTTCAGGTGAGATAAAGGAAGTTGTTTATTGCCCTTTCGGTCATTTATCAGTCTCCTTCTCAAGCTTGGGAGTCTTCAGTCAACAAAAGGTAACAAACTAGCCTTTCACATCCCTTTCTTAATTGGGGGTGTTATTTGGGTGTTTTTGCCTTGAGAATAAGTGGGAAAGTAAGCTGAATGCTCATTCTGAGAATAGCACATTCAATTCTATCTGACTCTCAAGGATGTATTGTCTTTCATCTTTGCTTACTTAGTACCACTAGTTGTAGAATTGATATTTTATACATGTGTTATAAGAGAGTAATCTAAATACTACCACTATTAGGCTGGTTATTAGTAGTAGTAATCTGAGATATTAATCTGAGGAAGCTTTGGTTTGGTTCCCTAATGGCTGGTGCAGGGACACCCAAGTCCTGCCACTCAGCTGGATGTTATAACAACTGCCCTTATTTATAACAGTGCCCAGGCAGGATCCCTAAAGGTCAATGGATGGGTAACCCTTTCAGGTCCCACCTGGGGTTGGTTGATTATTGGTATTGGGCTCTGTCAGCCTTGGATAACATTCATCTGACTGTGTAGCTCACTCCCCAGAGTGGTGATGGAATAACTACTCCAGGAAGGCACATAATAATTTTTATCTATGTTGTTTAACAAGGGAAAGGAATGATCAGGAAAGGGTTGGGGAATAGGTGACCCTATCACTAAATCTATGACAATAATCCCTCAGGACTGTAGGCTGTTCAGTAATGCTGGGCTTGTTCTTCACCTCCTCTGGCTCAACCTGGCCACAGCCAAACCAGAGTAAGCAAACTGTTTGGATGATGCAAATATTGATGATGGTTTCTCTCAGCTTCTTACTGCTGGTTGTTTGCCAGTCCTACAGCCTTCAGGAAATACCACCCTTTACCACCCTCTTCTTCTTCTCCTACCCACTTCCCGGATCCCCCCAGACCCCAGGATACCTAAATATCTAGAGATGGTTTAGGTGCCTAAATATCTAGGGATTCAGAGAGAATCAGAGGATCCACAGTCTGACCCACAGGTCAATGTTCAAGATCAAATGTCCAAGGCAAAAGTTTAGGTAAGGCTCAGCCAAAGCAAAGCCGAGGTCCCAAAAGACAAGGGGTCCAAGGGTCCCTGTCAGGGGCTGCCCAGGGTATTTATACCCTCTCTGCCCAACTGCCTTTCCTCCTGTCCTCAAGGCCTCCGGGAACATTCCACTCTTCCAACTGTCTTCACCTGTCGATCAAGGTAAGACTCTAAGCTCCCAGAGTCTGATTATAACACATTTGATAAATTGATGTTAATTCAGTGGTGGAAATATCCAATTACAAACAGCTGACAATAGAGGGTTTTAGATTTCAATCTATTTTTACTTTGGGGATTTTCATGTAACTAACTTATTACTCACATTGATATGGGCTGACAGTGGGCAGTAAGGGGTAATAATAGGATCAGGACCCTCATACTTTGAAATTTTGCATTTCTCACTAGTTAACAATGGTTAAACATCATCTTCAAAACCTGTAGTTTCAGCATTAGTCAAGCATAAATTGTAGACTGTGCAATTATGGACTCTGGATACTAGATCTATAACATACTATACTAGGCATTGGCTTTGTACCTTCTCTGTTTCATTAATTACTTATATTGTTATTAGAAATAATTAAGTACTTGTGGTCCTCCAATGTACCACATACCCTCCCCATGTACCCACTCTGGAAGGGCATTAAAACCTCTCTCTGACAAATGATGACAAGGAGGACAATGGAGGAATATGGAATCTGTGCACTAAGGTCTCTGTCATTCCAGAAGAATCCCCCAATCTTGTGCATGCTCCTTATTCCCTATGGCAACAAACCCCAAAACATATCTCTACCTGAGTTTGGAAAGGGAGATGCTAAGCTACCAGACCCCAATAAATATGCCAACCCTGGTCCATAGTGTGTGGTAGCCCCACTCCTTAGAGGAAGCTGCCACTCTATTGTGCAGCTGCTACTTCATACTATCAAGTTCCAAAGGCTACTCTACCAGTCCCTGGGCTTATCCATTGTCCATAGGGTGACCTGATTAGTCTCCAGGCTATTCCAGCAGCTATTAGGCTATTATACCACCAAAAACCACCCCTACTTCAAATAAAATTCTTTCCTTCTGGAGTGAACAGAATTTGAGTCTCCCATTCTTGGAACAAGACCCTGCTTCAAACTTGGGTGTGTTTCTCCCATGTCAGCGTAAGTGGATGAAAAAGTTTTCATAGATGGGAAGGGATTATAAAAGTTTGCATCAGTATAAGGAATTTACAGTTGAACCTTCTTTACAGATTCATCAGATTGGCCATTCATCAGAAATTTGAGACTTTAAAGAATTATCTGACATCCTCTATTGTCACTTTAAATGTTTTCAGGTATCCATTTCAACAATTTGTGTTTATTGTTAAAGCTGGAGATCTGGTTTATAACCCTTGTTGCATGTGTAGATGAAAAGTCCATTCAGGCAAATTCCAAGAAAAGTTTTAATGAGAGAAGATCCACTAATCATCATCATAGATGGTGAGCTTCTATTTTTGCCTATAACTTTATTGAATTAGCTTTGTAATGAGGATCAAGACACTTTGAATAGGTCTGTTTTTAAAAGTGTACAAAGTTGGGGGCAGCTGAGTAACTCAGTGGATTGAGAGTCAGGCCTAGAGACGGAAGGTCCTAGGTTCAAATCTGGCCTCAGACACTTCCCAGCCGTGTGACTCTGGGCAAGTCACTTGACCCCCATTGCCTACCCTTACCACTCTTCTGCCTTGGAACCAATACACAGTATTGATTTTACCACTCTTCTGCCTTGGAACCAATACACAGTATTGGTTCTAAGGCGGAAGGTAAGGGTTTTTTTTTAAAAAAAATAGTGTACAAAGTTATTATGGAAAAAAGAGTCCAGCAAAATATATGTTTTAAATAATCTTTCCAAGCAACATTAAACATATCAGTCTAAACAAGAAGCATTTAAAACTTGAATGGATACTGCTACAAAGATGGCAATGGAATATATCATCCACGTATTACTTTTATTAAATGTCTGCTACATTTTGCATTTATTAATGTATTGATACTTTCAGTCACTCCTTGGAACTTGATTTTTCACTGTAGAATTATTTCTATAGTCTATAACATTTGTTGAGAAAATATGAAAGCATGGCAGTGACTATCTTAATTGAATAGTACTGTCACCTGGAGAGAAATTCTTACTAGATTATTAGGGTTTAATTCTGCCCCTGATCCAGCACCCAATTCAAGAATGAATAGAACAGAGACTACACAACTCTATCTGCAAGGTATTACTATAAAATACCATTAACCGTGTGCTAAAAGGAAAGACATTTCTGAAATTCAAAATATTGATTGATAATCATATTTTCAAGAGCAAAATCTACAAGTTGCCATACTAAACAAAAAGACTATCATATTTTGCTTACTGTATGTCCATATTCAAGAACTACTTCTGAGTTCCTTCAAAGAAAATAAATTCCTGAGTTTTCCCTCTTTCAGTTGCAAAACAAGAAAGTAACATAAAAGTATTTATACATTAAGCATTATGCTAGAAAGAAAGCTTCATTTTTTCTATTTCCACATTTGAGATGGAATTTTCTTGACCCCACAGAACCATTTCTTAATTATTGTCCTTCTAGTCCTCTTAGGTTTTTTTAATTCCACTTATATTGATGATTCCATGGAGCTACCATGGATTCCATGCATTTAAGTAACTAAAGACTTTTAAAACAAAAAGTATTCTTTAAAAGACAGAGAATTATCTCATACTATTCCATCCCTCAACTTACACTTAGAATCTGTTTTGAGGTAGTTTATTACAACAATTTTTTATGAGAAAAAATAATGTCATTGAGCTATGAGGATATTAGCATTTCTGTGTCAAAGGGATGGCCTTTGGGACTAAAACATCTGTGGGAACCAGCAGAACTCAGACCAGCCTATCACATTGCTATTCAGGAAAAAGCAATAAAGCTGCAGAAAGGGAATTAGCCCAGCATGTGCTACTCAATACATAGAGAAGGCAGGATGGGGGACCAGACCAGCCTAAGCCACTTGGCAAATACACCAAAGTCAGAGTGAAGAAACCTATGCATTTCCCTTGTGGCAGGAGAGTACCTGAAGCAGCAGAGCTCAGAGCAAAGGATCTGCCTAACCCAAGCCACTTGGCAGGGCTAGGGAACCAGTAGAGCAAGGACCAGCCCAGGCCACGAAACAGCAGGAGAACTGGTAACAAAGGGTGTTGAATCTAGCTGAACAAACCACTGGCAAACATCCCCAGAGTATATCAGCAAGACCACCCCCTTCAACAGACACACTGAGGGTAACAAAGGCAGCCATGTACAAAGTACAAGAGAAGAGTACTCTGCAAGCCTGAAATAGTGTTCCCTCTACCCCAGGAACAGAAAAGAACTTTAATGGGTAGATAAGGTAATAGAGGGGGGAAATAACTAGAAAAATTAGCAAAAGACAGGAAAAAAATCTGACCATAGAAAATTATTTTAGTGACAGGGAAGACCAAAATATGAACTCAGAAGAGGACAACAATGCCAAAAAGGAAAGATGCGAAACCTCAAAGGAAAGTGTGAAAGGATATCAGGCCCCAAAAGAATCCCTAGGAGAACTTGAAAAGAAGTTAAAAATGAAATAAAAAGAGAAATGACAGAAAAACTCAATAGCCAATGTGTGTGTATAGGGAAGAAGGTAAGGATTCACTGAAAAAATCAACTCCCTAAAAATTAGACTAGATTAAAAGGAAATGGAGGCACAAAACACATTGTAGAAAACAATTCCCTATGGAATAGAATGGACCAAATGGAAATGGAAGCAAAAAAAATTTTTTTTTTTCTTAAAGAAATTAACTCTTTAAAAAGTAGGCTTGGGAGAACACTATTCAATGATATAAATATTATACAATGATCAACTGTAAAGGACTAACCCATTATCAGCAAAGCATGTCTCTAAGATAACCACAAGGGACTCATGAAGAAAATGCTATCTATGACTGAAGAAGGAACTAATGGAATCTGAGTGCAGATCAAAGCATGCCGTCTTCCACTATATATCCTTCATGAAATGTTTATATAATGTGTGATATGTGTCTTCTATCATGACATGAGCAATATGGAAATATGTATTACATGTATTACAAATATGAGTATAACATATCAGACTATTCAATGACTTAGAGAGTGGGGGGAAGTGGGGAGGGAAAAAATTGACTTTTTAAATGTCTCCAAAAATTGTCAAAATTGTCTCTACGCATAACTGGGGTGTGGAGTAGGGCTAAAAACAAGCCTAAAAATAAAAGTGTAGGATTGGCCAAATGGAAAGGAAACACAAAAAGCCAAGGAAGAAAATAATTCCCCCCAAATTAGAATTGGACAAATAGAAGCAAACAAAACCATTAGACATCAGGAAAAAAGACAAAATCAAAAAAATGAAATAAAATCTAAAATATTTGAAATCCATTAACAAAAAAGAGCCTGGATAATATATTAGAAGAAATCACGAGAAGAAACTATCCTGATATCCTTGAAAAAGAGGGGAAAATAGAAACTGAATCTACCATTCACTTCCTAAAAGAACCCCTCTCCCCCAAAAAATACCCCAGGGCTATTATAGCCAATTTCTAGAACTCCCAGGTCAAGGAAAAAAATACTATAAACAGCCAGAAGAAAAAAATTCAAATATTGTGGGGCCATAGTCAAGATTACACAGGAACAAGCAGCTTCTACATTAAAGGCTTACATGATGTGGAATATGATATTCCAAAAAGCAAAGAACCTAGGACTACAACCAAAAATTATATGTCCAACAAAACTGAGCATAATCCCTGGGGAGTGGGGTGGGGAGGGAAGGGGGAAATGACATTCTTTTGAAATAGAGGGATTTCAGACTTTCCTGACCAAAACAATCTGAACTGAAAAGAAAATTTGATGAGCAAAATTAACACTTAAGAGAAGCATACAAAGGTAAAGGGAATACTTAAAGGTTTCAGTAAGATTGGATTTAGGACATTCATACCTGGGAAGGTGATGATTGAAATAAGCAAGATAACTATTATACTTAAGGTACGTAATAACTTTATCACTATTTGAGCAATGAAAGTTAGCATATGTAGAAATAAGGAAGGAAGCAAAATATCTGTGAACAAGGAAAGGCTAAAAGAAGAGAAAAGGAACAGTAATGGGGAAAATAAGATGGAGAGAAACATACCATTAGTAATCATAACTGAATCTGAATAGGATTAATTCACTGATTAAAAAAAAAACGATAGCACAGTGGATTAAAAACCAGAATTCCACAATATGTGATTTATAAGAAACATATTTAAATCAGAGGGACACACACAATAAAAATGAGGGGCTAGGGGGAAGCTGGGTAGCTCAGTGGAGTGAGAGTCGGGCCTAGAAACAGGAGGTCCTGGGTTCAAACCCGACCTCAGCCACTTCCCAGCTTTGTGACCCTGGGCAAGTCACTTGACCCCCATTGCCCACCCTTGTCAATCTTCCACCTATGAGACAATACACTGAAGTATAAGGGTTTAAAAAAAAATGAGGGGCTGGAGCAGAATCTACTATGCCTCAGCTAAAGTAAGAAAAAAAGCAGGGGTAGCAATCATGTTCTGAGCAAAGCAAAAGTTCTGAGCAATCATAAGCAATAGGGGAAGAAATTAAATTTTGTTAAAAGGCACCATAGACAATGAAATAATATAAATACTAAAAATATATACACTAAATGACATGGCATCTCGATTAATAAAGGAAAATTTATGGAGTTACAGGAGGAAATAGATGTTACTAGTGAGGAACCTCAACCTTCCCCTTTTCATAAATAGATAAATCCAACCAAAAAATAAATAAGAAAAAAGTAAAGGTGATAAAATAGAACTTAAGAAAAGTTTGATATGCCAGACCTCTGGAAAAAACTGAATTGGAATAGAAAGGGAAACACCTTTTTCTCAACAGTATATGGCAGCTTCACAAAAATTAACAATATAATTGGGCATAAAAACCTCACAACCAAATGTAGAAAAGCAGAAATATTAAATGCCTACTTTTCAGACCACAATCAATAAAAATTACATTCAACAAAAGGCAGCAGAAAAAAAGAATAAAAATTAATTAGCAACTAAATAATCTTATCCTAAAGAATGAATAGGTCAAAGAATAAATCATAGAAACAGTAAATCTTATTAAAGAAAATGACAGTGAGGAGACCACATACCTGAATTTATGTTATGCAGCCAAAGCTGTACCTAGGGAGAAAATTATTTCTCTAAATGCTTATATTAATAAGGTAGAGAAAGAGCAGATTTGTAGATAGGACATGCAACTAAAAAAAAACAAACAAACAGAAAAAGAATATATTTAAATCCTCCAATTAAACACCAAATTTGAAATCCTGAAAATCAAGGAAGAGATTAATACAATGGAAAGTAAGAAAACCATTGAACTAACAAAGAAGATAAGGAGCTGATTTTATGAGGGAAAAAATAAACTATTAGTTAACTTGATTTTTAAAAAAGAAAACCAAATTACCAATATGAAAAATGAAAAGGGTAAAATTGCATCCAATGAAGAAGAAATTAAAGCAATTATTGGAAGTTATTTAGCCCAGTTACATGCCAATAAATCTAATGATCTAAGTGAAATAAAAGAATGCTTACAAAGATATAAACTATCCAGATTAACAAAAAATGAAATAGAATATTTAAAAGACCCCACCACAGAAAAAGAAATTGAATAAACCATCAAAGAATTCCCTAAGAAAAAGTTCCCAGGGCCAGATGGATTCACAAGCAATTTTACCACACATCCAAAGGACAACTAACTCCAATACTACACAAACTATTTGGGAAAATAGAGGGAAACCTTCCAAACTCTTTTAATGACACAATTATGAAACTGATGCCCAGGAAGAAGTAAAACAGAAAGAGAAAAGTATAGACCAGTCTACCTAATGAACATTGATGAAAAAAAAATAAAATAAAATACTAGCAAGGAGATCAGGTGGGTTTTATGTCAGAAATGCAGAAGTGATTCAATATTAGAAAAACTATCGGCATAATTGACCATATCAATAACAAAACCAACAGAAATCATACAATTATTTCAATGGATATAGAAAAGGCATTTGATAAAATACAACATTCATTACTTATTAAAAAAAGAAACATTGGGAAAAATGGAACCTTCCTTAAAGTTATAAATAACATCAATCTAAAAACCAGCAAGCTTTATCTGTAATGGGGATAAACTAAGGTCTTTGTCCCAGTAAGCTCAGGGGTAAAGCAGAGATGTCCATTAACACCAATACTGTTTAATATTTTACTAGAAGTGAGAGCTATAGCAAGGAAAGCTGAAAAAGAAATTAAAGGATTTAGAATAGGCAGTGAGGAAACAAAGTTATTACTCTTTGCAGATGATATGATGGAATACCTAGAAAATCAGAACTAACAGAACTAATTAACTAACAGAAATAATTAACAACTTTAGCAAAGTTGCAGGATAAAAATAAGCCCACATAAATCATCAGTATTTCTATTTACCGCCAAAAAGTCCAAAAGAAGAAATAGAAAAGGAATTTCCATTAATAATAACACAAGACAACTTAAAATACCCAGGGAAGGGGTATACCTTCCAAAAACAAACCTAGCAAATATATGAACAAAATTACAAAATATTCTACATACAAAGTCGGACCTAAACAATCAGAAAAACATTAATTGCTTAGGCCGAGCCACTGTAATAAAGATGGCAATCTTACTTAAATTAATTTACCTACTCAGTATCATTCCAACTGAAACTTATTTCATAGAACACGTTAAAAGCAGTGGAAATGCCCGTTGGCTATGGGGGAGAGGGGAAGAAGAGGAAAGTGAAAACATGAATCATGTAACCATGGAAAATTTTTCTAAAAAATAAAATATTTTTAAAAAAGAAACTTATTTTATAGAACTAGAAAATAACAAACTCCATCTGGAAGAATAAAAAGCCAAGAATGTCAAAGGAATCAATGAAAAAGGTATAAAGAAAAGAGGCCTGGCTGTACCAGATTTCAAGCTATCCTATAAAATTATAATAATTAAAACAATGTGGTAGTCGCTAAAAAATAAAGCAATAGATAGTGATAAAGTGGCTATTAATACCTGGTAATTAGTACTTGGTAATTAATATCCAATATAGTGTTCAATAAACCCAAGATCCAAGTTCTTGTGAAAACAACTCACTATTTGACAAAAACTGCTAGGAAAATTGAAAAATAGCATACTAGAAATGAAGCACAGACAAACATCTCATTCCATATACCAGGATAGAGTCAAAATGGATACTTGATCTAGAAATGAAGGGTAACACCATAAACAAATTAGGAAAACTTAGGAAAGTTTATTTGTCAGACTTATGGATAAGGGAAGAAATTATGACCAAACAAGACAGAGAATAAGAAATAAATGGATAATTTTGATTACACTAAATTTAAAAAAAAGTACAAACGAATATATCCAATGCAACCAAGATTAGAAGGGAATCAGTAAATGGATGGGGGAGGGGAGGATTTATAGCAAGTGACTCCGACAAAAGTTTCATTTCTCAAATATATAGAGAACTGAGTCAAATTTACAAGAATACAAAGCATTCTATCCACCTCAAGAGAAATAAGTATTGGAGTCAAATGCAGACCAAAGCATGCTATTTTCCATATTTATTTATGGTTTTACTTTGGGGTTTTGGTTTTACATGAGTACTCTCATACAAAAATGACCAATATGGAAGTATATTTTTCATGATGATACATGTATAATCCAGATCAAATTACTTGCCATCTCTAAGAGGGGGGAGAAAAGGGAGAAAGGAAGATAATTTAAATTTTATAATTTCAGAAAAAATATATTGAAAATTGTTGTTACATGTAATTGGGAAAATTAAATATCTTTGAATAAAAAATATAAAAGAAAATGACCAATAAGAGGGGAAAAAAGAATAAAAAGCATTTATCAATTTATTAGAATACAAACCATTCTTCAGTTGATAGTCAATAGATATGAATAGGCAGTTCTCTGAGGAAAAATTAAAAGTATAAGTCATATAAAATAATGCTCCAGATCACTATCGATTAGAAAAATGCTAATTAAAACAACTCCAAAATACTAATTACACCTATCAGATTGACTAACATGTCCAAAAAGGAAAATGATAAATGTTGGAGGTGATTTGGGGAAATTAAGATACTAGTACACTGTTGGTAGAGCTATGAACTGATACAATCATTCTGGAGAACAATATGGAACCAGGACCAAAGGTCATAAAATTATGCATACTCTTTGACCCAGGAATAATACTATTTGTTCTGTATTCCAAAGAGATCAGAGATGAGAACAAAGGACCTACCTGTATGAAAATATTTTTAGTAGCTCTTTTTTGTTGTTGTAACAAAGAATTAGAAACTGAGGGGCTAACCATCACCTGGGGAATGGATGAACCTAAGAAATGATGAGCAGGATGAGTTTAGAAAAACTTGGAAAGACTATATGAACTGATGCAAAATGAAATGAGCAGAACCAGGAGGACAATGGATAAAGTGCAGAAATATGATACAGTGATCAATTATGAAGAACTAAACTATTATTATTAAAGCAAGTTTCTAATATAACCACAATGGACATATGATGAAAAATGCTATCCATAGCCAAAGATAGAACTGTTGAAGTTGGATTATAGATCAAAACATGACATCTTCCACTTTATTTCTTTTATGAGTTTTTTATTGTATGTGTGCTAAATGTCTTCTATCTCTATATGAGCAATATAGAAATATGTATTTCGTGAAAACACTGATATAACCTATGTCAGACTCTTTACTGCCTTGAGTGGGAGGGAAGGGAGTGAAGGAGAAAATCTTAATCCCAAAATGTCAGAAAACAATGGTCAAAACTTATTTTTACATGTAATTGAAAAATAAATAAATAACTTTAAAAAAGAAATATTTTAGCCAAATTCTCGATCTTAGAGCCTAGAGCAGTGATGGGCAAACTACAGCCCGCAGGCCAGATGTGGCCCCTTGAAATGTTCTATCTGGCCAGGCAACATTATTCCTAATCTGATGAATACGAGTAGGATACAATACAATGAAACTTTGAAAGAGTTGCCTTAGAAACAGATTGACAGATGAGCATTTCCTTTCCTTTGGCCCCCTCTTTAAAAAGTTTGCCCTTGACTGGACTAGAGAAAAAATTCTTCAAGTGTCCAGAAAGAAACAATTCAAACATTATGGAGCTACAATCAGGATTATACAAGATTTAGCAGCTTCCACTTTATAGGATCATAGGCCTTGAAATATGGTATTCCAAAAGGCAAAGGAACAAAAATTACAATCTAGAATTACCTACCCAATGAAACAGAAGTAAAACTCTTTTGAGAAAGGACAAGATAAAAGAAGATAGAGTATAATAAATAGAAGAAAAGGAAGATGGAAGGAAATGCACAGTTAATTATCATAACTATAAAAGTGAATGGGATGAATTCACCTATAAAATGGAAGAGGACAGCAGAATGAATTGAAAACCCAAATCCAACAACAATATGCTGCTTTTAAGAAACACATTTGAAACACAGAGACACATAATAAATGCAAAGGGTTGGAGCATAATTATAATACTTCAGCTGAAGTAAAAAAGAGCAGGGCAAGCAATCATGATTACCCAACAAAGAGGGAGAGATGATAAAAGAGAGGGTGGATTAAGGGAGGCAGTGATCAGAAGCAAAATAAATTTTTGATAATAATCAGAGTAAAAAAAGAAAAGAAGGATAAACAGAAGATAGGATAGAGGGAAATACATAGCAATCTTAACAGTAAGTAGTTGAATTCATCCATAAAACAGAAATTAATGGCAAAATACATTATTAAAAACCAGAATACAATAACATATTGTTTACAAGAAATACACTTGAAAGAGAAAGACACACATAACTTATAAGGTGAATAGAGTTAGAGCAGAATATTTTGTTTCAGCTGGAAGAAAAAACAGGTAACAATCATAATCTCAGACAAAGACAAAGCAAAAATAGATTCAATTAAAAGAAATAACAAGAGAAATTATATTTTTCTAAAAGGTATCATAGGCAGTGAAATAATATTAATACATGCACCAAATAGCAAAGCATCTAGATTCTTAAAGGAGAAGTTAAATGAGTTACAGGAAGAAACAGACAGTAAATCTCTACTAATGAGGAACCTCAGTTTATCCTTCTCAGAAGCCAATAAATCTTACTATAAGAAAAATAAGAAGTTAAGGAGATGTATGGAATTTTAGAAAAACTATATATGATTGACCCCTGCATAAAACTGAATGGGAAAAGAAAGGAATAAATCTTTTTCTCAACTGTACAGTACTTTCACAAAAATTGACCATGTGTTAGGGTATAAAAGCCTGAACAATAAATGAAGAAAAGAAGAAACATAAAACTTGTTCTTTGGGGAAAATAATGCAATAAAAACTACTTTTAATAAAGGGCTTTAGAAGCATAGATTAAAAATTGATAGGAAGCTAAAAATCAAAGAGCAAATAATGGAAACAATAATTTCATTAAATTTAATGACAACAATGAGACAAAATAAGAAAATCCATGAGATAGAGACAAAGCAGTACTTAGGGAAATTTTTATATCTCTAAACATTTATATCAATAAAAAAGAGAAAGAACATATTGATGAATTGGGCATGCATCTAAAAAAACACCCTAGAAAAAGAACAAATAAAAATAATTTAATAATGCCACACAATTCTGAAAATCATAGGAGAGATTAATAAAATTGAATTTTTAAAAACTATTGAACTAATAGAACTAGGAGCTGGTTTTATGAAAAAACAATAAAGCAAATAAATCATTGGTTAATTTGATTTTTTTTCCAGTACAGTACAAAGGGAAATGTTTTCTTTTAATGATTTTCTTATCCATTATGCAGAATGCCAGGATTGAGGCACTTTCCCAAGGGGAATGTCACCTCTCATCCTCCATACAGTAAGAGGTTCAACTACTAGCAAGGATTCTGAAATGTCTCAGAAACTGTGTACCCATGAAGTTCCTGTATAGTGTTTAAAGAATTCAGTTTACATGTATGTCTATATATGTCTACATTCAACCCTACAAGCTACATGGAACAGAGCAAAGAAAGTAGAACTTCAGGCCCTTTCTAGCATCTCATTAGCTAAAATAGTTGTACAAAATTCCATTAAATTGCCCTCAATTGTTATATTGATTCTCATTCTGCTATTTTTGAAGGGAAAAAGATTTGTCAGCATTGAGGTGTTTGACCCTTGAAAAATGGGCATATGTTACAACACGAAAGTGTCTCAGTCTTTAAATGGTAGTCTCCAACTACTTACAGCATAATGCTCTCTTCCTTAGAAATGAATGAAATTGTCTCTTTAGCCAGAAAGTTCGTTTTAAAAATAAGTTGGTCCTTCTGGAACAGGAGTTTGCTCTTTACATAAGTGGACTATTTGTCTAATATAGAGTGAAACTGTTCCCAAATAACAGAAGACAACTATTTGGGAGGGAGGGGTGAAAAGGGAAGAGCCAGAACAGCTTCTGGTGTCTAGGCCCCAAGAGAGAGAAATTCTAAGATTTCAATTTATTGTAATGTGGAAGTATCCTAGATGGATATCAGATGTTACGGTCCACCTAGGAACTCATCAGGGCCAATTAAGCACCAAAGCCTTTCTTATGGAAACAGAGTTCATTTAATAACAACAAGAATAAAGGGAGTAAGGAAAACTGGATAGGTATGACCCTAAATCTATTCATACTACCTCCACCCAACTTCTACATTCCCTGCTTAGAGAAGTCTTCTGTTCTTCTCTGGGCCCTACTTAATCTCCCTATGCTATTTAAACCCTTTCCCAAGCTATCCAACTTAATCTAAATTTACTACCAATAATTAATAAGAAAGAAAGGGGGGAAAAAACCCTGGGTTTGGCTGCTATACTAAGTATCCAAAGTCATAGATGGAAAGCTTTGGATTACCTTAACCAATAGAAATTCTGGTAGCTGGACCACCAGCAGATGAAAACTGAACTCAGTGAAATTGGTTTCCTCCAAGTAAATACTCTAACTGGATGCTAAGGACTTCTCCATGAAATCTTGACCTTCCAGGGAGAATCTCTTAGAACAAAACTCTTCTTCAGCTTACAATTGAAGACAGAGAGACAAAACCCACTCCCAGCTCAGATGAAATCCAAGAAGGAAGTGAAGTTCAATTATTTTCTGTTGTAGACCCACAATTCCTTTCTTACCCAGAATCCCTTCCCAGGGTTTATTTCAAAATTCCCTTCTTTCAACTAACCCTAGAAAACCAGACTATCCCTAACTTATTCCTACACTATAGAACTAAGGAATTGAAAGGAACTTCTAACTCCCTCATTTTGCAAAGAACAAAAATGAGTTAGTGGATCACAGCTAGCTCACAGAGACAAGACTAGAAATCAGGTCTCCTAAAATTCAGTTCAGGTCTTTTCCCTAAACCACAGTGGCAATCCCAAGAAATATAATATCTATCCAGCAAAATTCAACTAACACCCCTTTCCCCAAGCCCAAATACAATTGCTAGTCTATGGAATAGTTGATGTTTTATGTATCTGGAGAATTGGAGAAGAGAAAGTATGTAAAATGGCCTGCTGCTAATAGAAACTCACACCTTTGGCTCAGTGTTATGAATTTAATTTGTAGATTATGTCCCACTTTGCCCTTATAATTACTCTTTGCTCAATACAACCTACTTCCTTACTTTTTATAATGAACTATCTTAACATAATAAAAATGGCATTCTTCTCAGGGAATTTATCTGATATTTTCTCTGTGGAATGTATCAGTGTCACAATTGGGAAGCATTGATTTATATAAAGTCACCAAAATATTTTCCCAAGATTTTCTTTGGGAAACTATTTTTCCACCATAGCACATCAATCTCTGCTTTCTTTACTAGAACGAACCCCTTTATCATCTTACTTCAATTCTATTTTTCTGGATTGTACTAATTTCTACTTGTTTCTGTTCCAATATTAGTGTTTTGTTTTCTCCAAGCTAATGGCAGGATTTAATAGGTAAAACATTCTAAATCTTCCCCATAGGCTGGGAAATCCATATTCCTTCTGTCCTTCCTCACAGATATAGCACAAGTCATGAAAACAAAGACAAAGAGCTTGTTTTCTGATAATTAGAAATAGCCCAGCTATTCAAATTAGAGCTCTTTGAATTGAGATTCCATGTTATGTGAAAAGTCAATAAAATAATTGTTAAATGCTTGAATGAACTAACGAGTCAATGAATGAGCCAATAAATGATACCTGGCTTTTTCTAGAATTTTCTAGGAGATTCTAATCCCTTATTTGGTTTGATCCTCAGAACCATACCCAAACTTAAGAAAAGGCTTAGATTTTGTCCTTTATTCTCAGAGGAACTATAGTTCTCTGAGGATCCCAGATGACAGAAAGGTCAAAGTTCATCTTTCATAACCTCATGTTTTTTACAGATGAGCCTGGAGCAGATTTCATTATTGACAATATACAGCCAGCAGACATTAATGGTGCATAGCTGATAGATTCAATGTTTCAGTGGCCAATGCACCAAGTACAGATATGTATAGGGAAACCACTCCTTTGGGCAGTCTGTGCCTGGGTTTTTTTGTTTGTTTGTTTT
This sequence comes from Gracilinanus agilis, assembly GCF_016433145.1. Classification (NCBI taxonomy): domain Eukaryota; kingdom Metazoa; phylum Chordata; class Mammalia; order Didelphimorphia; family Didelphidae; genus Gracilinanus; species Gracilinanus agilis. The sequence continues at coordinate 374,011,943 of NC_058132.1, forward strand.
TTTATCACTGGAGTTGGTCTAATCATCTATGGAAGGCCCAATATCAACAAGAATTGTGTCATCTGTTGGGGGATCATTCACCACCAGATTAGGATCTTGTGTAAATGTCTCTTGAGTTGTCTCATCTCCTCTCTGACCATTGACCCCTAGTAGAATCCAATCAGAGGGGATGCAATGAGCAGAAGCTTAGGTCCCAAAGGCAGCAGCATGTCCTTTTTCAGGCAGTCCCCCCACTTTGGCTGTGTAATAAGGTGAGCAAGGCCACTCTCCCAGAAGCATTCCAAGTTTGGCTGTGTCAATCAGTTAACAAGGAGAACAGTGACTTCAACTTTGATGACCAGACCAGAAGCTACAGAAAATTAGGGCCAATTTGATTTTTTTTTAAAAAAGAAAAACAAATGATGACTATGAAAAAGGAAAAGCTCAAAATCACCACCAATGAAGATGAAATTAAAGCAATTTAAAAGAAATATTTAGTTCAAATTATGTTTTATTAAAACTGACAATCTAAGTGAAATAAATATTTCAAAAAAAAATTGAATTGCCCAGATTAAAAGAAGAGGAAATAGAATACTTAAATGGCCCCATCTTGGAAAAAGAAATTGAACAAACCATAAATAAGCTCTCTAAAAAAAAATCCCCAGGATCAGATGGATTTACAAGTGAATTCTACTAAACATTTAAAGAATAATTAATTCCAATATTATATAAACTTTTTGAAAAAATAATTAAAGAAGGAGTCCTACCAAAATTCTTCTATAGCACAAATATGGTTTTGATACCTAAACCAAAGAGGACAAAAACAGAAAAAGAAAACTATATCAATTTTCTAATGAATATTGATGTAAAAATTTAAATATAATACAGCAAGAAGATTACAGCAACATATCACAAAGATTATACACTATGACCATGTAGAATGACCATACTAGAATGCAGAACTGATTCAATATTAGGAAAACTACCAGCTTAATTGACCACATCAATTTTTTTTTTAAATCACAGGATTATATCAATAGATACAGAAAAAGTTTTTTGCAAAATGCAATATTCATTCCTATTGAAAATACAAGAAAGCATAGAAATAAATGCAGCTTTCTTTAACATAAGCTGTACCCAGATAGCTAGGTGGCTTACTGGCTAGAGAGCCAGGCCTAAAGATAGGAGATCCTGAGTTAGATCTGGCCTTGGACACTTCCTAGTATGTGACCCTGGACAAGTAACTTAACCCCACTTGCCTAACTTACTGTTCTTCTGTCTTGAAATTGAAATTTATCAATTAATTTTAAAATAGAAGGTAAGGGTTTAAATTTTTTTAAATGAGTTATATGTATATGACTGACAGTAAGCATTATCTGTGATGGGTATAAACTAAAATCCTTTCCAGTAAGATTAGGAATTAAGCTAAGATATCTATTATCACCATTATTATTCAATAATGTACTAGAAATGCTAGATATAGCAATAAGATACAAAAAAAAAAAGAAAAATAGATAACTAGGCAATAAAACTATCAATCTTTGCAGATGATATGATGGTATGTTTAGAGAATCCTAGAAAATCAACAAAAAACTAGTTGGGATAATTAACAACTTTAGCAATGTTTCAGTATATAAAATAAACCCAAATAAATCATTAGCAGTTCTATAGATTACCAACAAAGTTTAACAGGAAGTGAATGAAAAATTCCATTTAAAATAACTGTAGGCAATACACACATAAGAACTATATCAATAAAACTAAAAACCACTTTTCACACATATTAAATCAGATGTAAATAATTGGAAAAATATTAATTGATCATTAGTAGCCTGTGCTAATATAATAAAAATGGCAATTCTCTATAAATTAAATTAAATAGGGCCATACTAATCAAACCATGAGAAATTATTTTATCAAGCTAGGAAAAAATAGCAAAATTCATCTAGAAGAACAAAAAGTCAAAAATATCAAGGGAATCAGTTAAAGAAAAAGTTTAAAAGAAGGCAGCCAAACAGTTTACCAGATCTCAAACTGTATTTCAAAGCAATAATCATCTAAACAGTCTGGCATTGGTAAGAAATAGGATGATGGATGAATGGAATAAATGAGACACACAATACATAGTAGTTAATAAATGACTCTTGGAATCTAGTGTTTGACAAATCCTCAGAATCTAAATTTTGAGGCAAGAATTCACCTCTTGAGAAAAAAAACAGGGAAAAGTGGAAAGCAGTCTGGCTAAAACTAGGCACAAGACATCTTCAACATCTCACATCATATAACAAGATATGGTTAACATGTGTAAATGATTTAGATTTAAAAGGTGAAATCTTAAGCAAATTGGGGGAGCATGAAAAATTTGTCCTGTCATATCTATGAATAAAGAAAGAGTTTATGGCAAAACAAGAGATAGAGAGGATCACCTTAGGTAAGATGGATAATTTGTATTACATGAAATTAAAAAGGGGGCAGCTGGGTGACTAAGTGGATCGAGAGCCAGGCCTAGAGGTTTGGGGTTCAAATCTGGCCTCAGACACTTCCTAGCCATGTGAACCTGGGCAAGGCAAGTCATTTGACCCCCATTGCCTAGCCCTTACCACTCTTCTGCCCTGGAACCAATTCAGAGTATTGATTCCAAGACAGAAGGTAAGGATTTAAAAAAGGGGAGGGGGAGGAGGTTGTAAAAACAATGAAGCCAAAGTTAAAAGGAAAGCAAGAAACTAGGGCAGGTGAGAGGGCTGGATTTTATAGCAATTTTCTCTCATAATGGTCTCATTTCTTAAATGAGTAAGGAACTGAGCCAAATTTAGAGAAAAGAATTGTTTTTCTCCAATTGATAGAATGGTCAAAGAATATGAATAGGCAATTTTCAGGAGAAATCAAAGCTATCAATAGTTGCATGTTCTAAATCAATAATAACTAGAGAAGTGCAAATTAAAACAAATCTGTAGGTACCACTTCACGCCTCTCAGATTGGATAAGGTGATAGAAAAAGAAAAATGATAAATGTTGGAGGAGACATGGAATAATAAGTACACTAAAATTGGGAACTGGTCCAATTATCCCGGAGGACAATTTGGAACTATACCCAAAGTACATATCCTTTTGACCCAGCAATTCCACTACTAGGTTTGTATCCCACAGAGATCAAAGAAAAAGGAAGAATATCTATGTGTACAAAAAAAATAGCAGCTCTTTTTGTGGTAGTAAATAACTGGAAATTGGGGTGATGCTCCTCAATGGAGGAACTGATGAACAATAAGTAACAAATTATTGTTTGATGAACAAGCAGGAGACATTGTCTCAAGCTTCACAACACTTAAAATCTGGTGATTCATAAGATCACCTTCCATCAGTAGCCATCATCAAAGAATGAGAGTTTCATCTTATAAAATACCTAAAACTGACTAACATCTAAAAGAAAAACAATTCTAATTTCAAGTTTTTCCTAATGAAATAGCCCTTTAAAAAAATAGAGGGGAAGAGTTGAAGATACTACATTATGCTATGGAGGATGAGGTGGTATTTATAAGGGTAAGATGATCAGTTCTCCAGGTGAATCTATGTAAGAAGTAAGGTGTATGAAGGAGAGTTAGGTAAGTAAGCACTATTAGGCTCCTTAATCCTTGGGCTCCTTAACAAGAATGTAGAATGGGCAGTTCAATGACAATGGATATTCTAACTAACCCCATAATTGGAAGCTTTTGAATTGCACTCATTCCGAGACCTGCCCCTTTTTGTGTCTATACTGAATAAAGACTCTAATACTTAATCCTTGGGAACTTGCCCCTCTAGTCTTTTCACCTCACATAGGGGTGAATATATACATACTCTCAGATTCCCCTGCTCAGGTCCCACTTCTCTCATAACCCACCTGGAAACTGATCTGCTTTTACCTATAAATATTCTACACTTATCCAATCCACTGGTGCCTTGTCTCTCACAGGAGAATTTTCTACATGGATATAAAGTTCACTTAATCATATAATTGGGTATGAAACCAAATGGTCAAATCCTTAACATTGTACAATTTTCTGGAAGTAGATCTTTGTTTTCTTTTAAGTTCCTTAGAGATAAACCATTTTCACATATGGGGGGGGGGGGAGGGAAATCAGCTTAACCATTGAACTCTAGGTAGCTACAAGGGAGAAGATTATAGCCAAAAGCCGAAAGATTATAGCTGAAAACCAATCCTTAAAGGCTAGAATTGAGCAATTGGAAGCTAATGATCTCTCAAGACAACAAGAACAAATAAAACAAAGTCAAAAGACTGAAAAAAATAGAAGGAAACATGAAATATCTCAATGAGAGAGTGACAGACCAAGAAAACCGGTCTAGAAGAGACAATTTGAGAATCATTGGTCTTCCAGAAAAACCAGAAATTAATAGAAACCTGGACTCCATACTAACAGAAATAATTCAGCAAAATTGCCCTGAAGTCCTACAACAAGAGGGCAATATAGACATTGAAAGGATTCATAGAATACCTGCGACATTTGATCAAGAAAAGAAAACACCCAGAAATATAATTGCCAAGAGTTTCCAAGCAAAAGAAAAAATCTTACAAGAAGCCAGAAAGAAACAATTCAAATATCAAGGAGCACCAATCAGGATCACACAGGATCTGGCAGCCTCCACGCTAAAAGATGGCAAGGCTTGGAATACGATATTCAGAAAGGCAAGAGAGCTGGGCCTGCAACCACGGATCAACTACCCATCAAAATTGACTATATATTTCCAGGGGAAAGTATGGGCATTCAACAAAATTGAAGAATTCCAGGTATTTGCACAGAAAAGACCAGGGCTAAATGGAAAGTTTGATATCCAACCACAAAAATCGAGAGAAACATGAAAAGGTAAATAAGATACAGAAGGGAAAGAAAGAAAACTTATAATTTTTAAATTTGCCTTTTTAAGGGCCTCAGTGAGATCTAATTATCTGTATTCCTATATAGAGAAATGTTATTCTCTGTAGTGAACTCTATTCACTATTATAGTATTCACTATTATAGTAATTAGAAGAATAATTCACAGGGTGAGGGTGGAACACTAAATAATCTAAGATGGCATAGGGGATGGGAAAGAGGGGATGAATAGCAGGGGACACCAAGAGAAACTTGAGTGAATAAGAAAATAGGATATTCTATTACACACAAAGAGGGCATGGGAGGGAGAGGGGACAAATACTATTATAAGAAGGAGAGGAAGAGAGCATTAAGAGGTAATAATCAAACCTTATTCTTAGTGTAATCAACCCAGAGAGGGAAGAGTAGCTATACTAACCATTGGGACATAATACTCTTATCTAACCCTTCTGAGAAAGTTAGAAGGGATAAACCAAGGGGAGCAGGGGAGTGGGGAGGACAAAAAAAGGGAGGGGAGAAGGGGAGGGAATTTATAAGGCCTTTAAAAACAAAAAGAGGGGGGAAAAATAAGGGAGGGGGTAGAAAGGGAAGTTAATCAAGGGAGGGGATAAGGGATAGCGGCTCAATAGCAAACCACTGATTTAAAAGGAAAAAGTATAAGGAAAAAGGGGGTAGGAAGAGGGGAGGATTTGAAAATGTCAGCAAATGCACAACTGATGATTATAACTCTGAATGTGAATGGGATGAACTCGCTCATAAAACGGAAGCAAATAGCAGAGTGGATTAGAAACCAAAATCCCACCATATGTTGTCTACAAGAAACACATATGAGGCGGGTGGACATACACAAGTTTAAGGTTCAGGGTTTGAGCAAAATCTTTTGGGCGTCAAATGAGAAAAAGAAGGCAGGAGTGGCTATTATGATTTCTGACAAAGCCAAAGTAAAAATAGATATGATTAAAAAAGACAGGGAAGGTCATTACATCCTGATTAAAGGCAGTATAAACAATGAGGAAAAAACACTGCTCAGTATGTATGCACCAAGTGGCATAGCACCCAAATTCATAAAGGAGAAACTGGCAGAGCTCAAGAAGGAAATAGATAGTAAAACCATACTAGTGGGAGATCTAAATATTCCTCTTTCAGATCTAGATAAATCAAACCGAAAAATAAATAAGAAAGAGGTAAGAGAGGTGAATGAAGTCCTAGAAAAATTAGATTTAATGGATATGTGGAGAAAAATAAATAGGGACAAAAAGGAATACACCTTCTTCTTAGCTGCACATGGCACATTCACAAAGATTGACCATGTTATAGGGCATAGAATCATTGCAAACAAATGCAAAAGAGCAGAAATAATAAATGTAACCTTCTCAGATCATAATGCAATAAAAATAATAATTAGTAAGGGCACCTGGACAGGAAAATCAAAAACTAATTGGAAATTAAATAATATGATTCTTCAAAACCAATTTGTCAAAGAAGGAATCATAGAAACAATCAACAATTTCATTGAAGAAAATGACAATGATGAGATATCCTACCAAACTCTGTGGGATGCGGCCAAGGCAGTACTCAGAGGGAAATTTATATCCTTGAGTGCATATATTAACAAATTAAGGAGGGCAGAGATCAATGAATTGGGCATGCAACTCAAAAAATTAGAAAGTGAGCAAATTAAAAATCCCCAGATGAAAACTAAATTAGAAATACTAAAAACCAAGGGAGAAATTAATAAAATCGAAAGT
>NC_058132.1:374018930-374060423 GCF_016433145.1 Gracilinanus agilis
GTGGAGCTGTGAACTAATCCAGCCATTCTGGCTGGCAATTTGGAATCATGCTCAAAGGGCTATAAAAGAATGCCTGCCCTTTGATCCAGCCATACCATTGCTGGGTTTGTACCCCAAAGAGATCATAGATAAACAGATTTGTATGAAAATATTTATAGCTGTGCTTTTTGTGGTGGCAACAAATTGGAAAAGGAGGGTATGTCCTTCAATTGGGGAATGGCTGAACAAACTGTGGTATATGCGGGTGATGGAATACTATTGTGCTAAAAGGAATAATAAACTGGAGGAGTTCCAGGCGAACTGGAGAGACCTCCAGGAAGTGATGCAGAGTGAGAGGAGCAGAGCCAGAAGAACATTCTACACAGAGACTGATATACTATGGTAAAATTGAATGTAATGGACCTCTGTACCAGCAGCAATACCCAGGACAATTCTGAGGGATCTATGGTAAAGAACGCTACCCACATTCAGAGGAAGGACTGCAGGAGAGGAACCATATAAGAAAAACAACTGCTTGAATGCATGGGTCGGGGTGGACATGATTGAGGGTGTGGACTCGAAACTACCACACCAATGCAACTACCAACAATTTGGAAATTGGTCTTGATCAAGGGCACATGACAAAAATAGTGGAAATGTGCATCGGCCATGGGTGGGGGAAGTGTGGGGGGTGAAGGGGAAAGGAGGAGCATGAATCATGTAACCATGTTAAAAATGAATATTAATAAATGTTTGGGGAAAAAATGTATTGATGCATTTAATTTTTAAATTTAAAGTATTTAAAAATTATTCCTACTTTATGAGATGTCTTTCCTAACAAAGTAAAATGGTGCAACTAATAATGCAATAATATTAGTCTTCTGAAAGTACATACATTTAGACCTTTAGCAACCCCCATTTCTCTTTTTAAAAAAATTAACAGTAATATATTTTATTTTTCTCACACACCTCACCCCTTTAAAAAAAGAAAAATTTTTCTTATAACATAGTCAAGCAAAATATGTTTCTTCAATTGCTATACATAAAATATACACCTCATCCTGCATGCATGCAAAATTCATCACCTCTCTGTAATCAATGGTATGTTTCATCATTGGCCCTGTAGAATCATGAATAGTCATTAGTACTTACAATTATCAAAGCTATTTATCTTTACAGTGATACTGTCGTAAAAATTGTCCTAGTTTTGCTTATTTGGTTCTATACCAGTTTATAAAGGTTCTCAAATTTCATTTTTTATTAGATTAATGTTATAAATTGTCCTGATTCTTCTCACTTCACTCTGCAGCCATCCTTATAAGTCCTTCTAAATCTTTTTAAAATAATCTATTTCCCTGTGTGACTCTGGGCAAGTCACTTGACCCCCATTGCCCACCCTTACCACTCTTCCACCTAGGAGCCAATACAAAGAAGTTAAGAGTTTAAAAAAAATAAAATAAAATAAAATAACATATTTCCTCATTTTTTTTTATAGTTCATTACATTCACTTAGCACAACTTATTCAGCCATTACTCAATTTTGGAATATCTCACAAAATTAAGATCCCCTTAATTAGCATTTCAGAATACTTTCCTTCCAGTATGTCCAATAAACTCAGGTTTCAAGGTTGTTTTTTTTTCCACCACAAAAAGAGCTAGCTAGGGGATGGGGGAAGGGGGGGCTTTTAAATTTCATTTTATAAAAATTTTCTTTCATTTTCTATGATTCATTGTTTAGTTATAAGTTTTATCCTATCCTCAGATCTGATTGGTAATTTCCCCCATGTTTTTCTAGTTAAGATGTGACCTTTTAACAGATCACATTTGGAGATTATCTTTGTATAAGGTGTGTCTTTTTAATTAACTATATTTTAACTAATATAATTAATATAGATCCCAAATCCCCAGGAAACAAGACTATAAAATTCCTTTTTGTACTTTTGTATTTTGCATTCATGACCTGGGCATAAATGTTTCCTTTGGACAGATAAAAAGTCAAACCGTATTTTTTGTATATAGCTTTGTATTTTCTAACCCTGCATTTTCAGGTCAAAGAGCTGATGGCAGTGAGGTGGGACTGAAGTGGCAGTATTAGTGGAGAATTTGTGGTTGAACACAAATAGGACACTAAATATTTGCTAAAGATTCAAGTCAGAACTGTTCATGTTCTGCGTCAGCAACATTGTGCAAAGGACCCCATTTTTAAGCTCTCCCCACCCTCTATCCTCCTCCTATTTCCCCAAAAATGCATGAGGTAACTTCAACTGAAGGTTGACAGAGAATAACTACTGCTTTGTGATGTCAGGGAAGCTTCAGGTCTCCTATTTGGGATGAATAATCAAAGGCTTCAATCCAGCTATAGGTGTTGAAGGAAGTGCATCTGTTTTCTCTGCATCACAGAACAGAGTCCTCTGAGGAGAGAGAGTTCCATTTTTCTCAGCCCACTGGTTTTAAATTTAACCACTTTTATGGAGATTCATTACTGTTGGGGAAGGTTGAAGATATTGACATCACAAGCTGGAATTGGATTGGTTCATGGGTTTTGTCTTATTAGGAGCAATTGAAATACCATTTGTTGGTCTTCTTGAAATTCTTACAGGTAAGAAACCCTGAGATACCTGCTTTGTGTAGGAAGAAAGAGGTCAAGGTTCGATTTATCAGAAGTTCTCAGATACAAATGGGATAGATCCTCTTGGGGCAAAAAAATGAGAGAAGGAGAAAATTGGAATGTCTAAAGGCTTAACTTTGGGATGGAGGTAATCAGCATAGGGACAGACCTCAGGTCCCATTAGAGAATTCTAAACTTGGAGTTCATGAACATATTTTTAAATATAATATAATTTAATTTTTAAATATAATAAATAAATATTTAGATAACTGTACTTTTATATGATTGACTTCCTTTGTAATCTTACATATTGAGTCTATACACTTCAACATGGTCCAAAGAGTCCATGACACAAAATTCATGTCTTCTTCATTAGCATGTCAGAACACTTTCCTTCTGGTATGTGCCTGATAAACCCAGAATGGAGAAAGAAATCTTGGAATTGGCCATTATTGTATGCAAGAGTATACTATAATGTATATAGTAGAGTATAGTATACTATATAGTATGTAAGAGTATAGTATGAAAACCTCTTGTTTTTGGACTATGAAACTATTTTCCCATGACATCTCAAAAACAACCTATTAAAAATATAAACTCTTAATCTTTCCACCAGTCCAACCCCTCTTTCAAATTTTCCTGTTTCTGTACAGGATATTCCCACATCCTTTTAGTTCAAAGATTCTTAACCTGAGGTCTGTGAAGGTTTTTTTTTTTTTAATTTAATAATTATTTCATTATAATAGTTTTCTTTCATAATGTTATATAGCTTATTTCATACATTTAAAAATATGATTCTGAGAAGGATCCACAGGCTGCATCAGGTAGCCAAATGAGTCAATGATATATGCACACACAAAAAAAATTAAGAATACTCATTCTTAGGGTTTAAATCTTCAGTGTCATTCTTGATTCCTCACTCTCTCTTCCCACACATCCTTTTTATGTCATAGCTTGCCATTTCTATCTCCATACATCTCTCCTCTTCAGTCACACAACCAACCACCCTAGTGAAGACCCTTATCACCTCTCTCCTGGACTATTGCTATTGTCACCTAATTGGTCTTCCTCACTCAAGTTTCCATACTCCAGTCCATCTTCCACATTGTGGCCAAAATGATTTTTCATAAGCACTGATCTGGCCATTTGTTAGTTAGCAAATAATTTTCCTTACTAAGGAAACTCTGATGACTTTCCTACTACTACTACTACTACTAGGATCAACTTACATAACTCTTTAAACTTCTCAATAAGGACTTCAATTTAGCTTTCTAATCATATGACACATTAATACTATTTCCTTTCACATACAATAAAGACTAGCCAAATTAAACTTCTTTCGACATGTTCCTCATATTCTCCCACCTCCATGCCTCTATTTTTGCTCTCTTATTCCATAAATGCATTCTCTCCTCATCTCACCCTCTTAGAATCTAATGGGATATTTGTTAAAATGTGTTGGAGTCAGGAGGATCTAAATTCAAATCCCATCTTTAATACTTGCTAGCTATGTAACCATGGATGAGTTATTTCACCCCTCTGAGATTCAATTTCCTCATTCTGCAAACTGTGAGAATGGGACTTGATGACTTATTTTATTTTAGTTCTAAATCTATGATTATATGTCCCAAGACTCAGCTCAATCACTGCTTCAAACATGAACTCCTGATCTTCCTAGCTCCGTGTTGGTGAACCTATGGCAACCATGCTAGAGGCTCTCATCCCTTCTCCACCACACCTGAGGACATTTCTCTCATCACCTTACCCTCTGCGCAGAAGCCCGATAGGAGCGCTTCCTCCCTCCCCTGTCTGGGGTAAGGGGGTGGCTCCCATGTGATGTGAAGGTTATAGTTTGGGCACTCAGTCCCTAAAAGGTTTGCCATCACTGTCCTAGCTCTTAGTATCTCTCCCTTTCCCACCTCCCAAATTATCTTATCTATTTTGTATATATTTTATATGTTGTTTTCTTTAGCTAGATATCCTAAGGGAGGGTATATCTTAAATATATAAATATAAATAAATAAATATAAATCCAAGAGGATAGGAATAATTACACTTTTTTTTTAACTTTCAGTACCTACACACTACCAAATGCACAATACAAACTTTATTAGTTGATTGATAATTTTGCTACTTATAATATTCTCAAATGACTTCTTTAAGGTAAGGAATGTCTAATTTGTTAAATGAATGAAAAAGCCATCTTTAAATTGGAACAATATCTTTATGTACATGGAAGAGACAAAGTGTTGGCATCCCAGGAGAAAAGATTGCCCCAAACACTGAGGAATCCCAATTCTAAAATATGTTTTTATCCATTGTTTTCTCAGGTACAGTTCACAGTAAGTTTTCCAGGGCCCTGGGCTGACTCAGTAGAGAGAGGAGAGGGAGAGTGGGCAAGTTGAATCATGAAAAGAAAGTGCCGGATCTCATAGAGCTTACATGTTTTACAAATGAGACCTCAGATGGGGCAGGAACTAAAACTATGTGTTTCTTAGGAGAAATATTGAGTTTTGTGTTGAAAGGGCACAAGGGGGCTATCAAATGAATGAAGAGGATTTATGAAAAGGTCCATTTTAAATATAGTTAAAAGTTCAACCTAGTTGTAGTCCTGTTTACCATTTGAAAACCTATCATAGCAAATGTTACTTCTTACATCCCCATTATACCAAGTGATGCCACTTGAGAATTGATGCTTTGTGATGTCAGAGTGATAACATACCCTATCTAGGCCAGGACTACAGAAATTAGTCCCGAATATTTTAAAAGTTGATATTTCTATGCATCCCTTTTATACAGGTTCCTCTTAGGAAAAATTATTTCTCTGAAGAGATTGAATTATTGTTGTTTTCTTACTATGTAATTTAGTCTCCATTAAATTAAAGAGAAGCCTTTGAGGCCATTGAGGGAATTTGACTAATCTAGGACTCCTGACCTTGCAACATTTTACCTGTTTTGATTCCTGTTCTTACTTCTAATAGTGAGACACCTTTGGGGGGAACTAAATGAACTGGACTGCGAGGAGGAAGGAGAGGCTCTCCAGCTGATTTAAACATGTGCCTCTAGCCTGGTTTTATAATCTAAATTGGTTTCCAGTTTCCTAACAGAGTATTTTTTCCATACTTTCCAAAAATTTCTATAATTTCCTAATAAAATTCATTTCATTGCCCCTTGAGAATATAAAAGTATGTTATAGATACAAATTAGTTTAAAGACAACACTGAAGACAACAGTTGGACTGTGAGGCCTATGGGATTGTTTTGCGAAAGCACTTTTAGAGTTGATCTTAGAGGCCAAGGGAAAAAGTTATTCTTGTCAGTAAGTATTATAATGATGAAGAATGGCCCCAAAGAAGGGATATGAGAAGTTACCTTCCTACCATTCTTTGTACAAGGGTCTATGGGTGTAGAACATAGCCTTTTTTGATAGACAGTTAATTTGGGAAACTAATAAGTTTGGTTTGCTTTTTTTTTTAATTCTATATTCTGTGAGAGAACTGGCTAAATGAGGCATACATTGGGAAATGTGGGTGATGTAAAAATAAAAGATAATAGAACTGCATTGTAAATATTAATACAGGTCATGAGAGTGGGAGGGAGAAGTACTATAAAAGTCATTGAATACTATTTAAAATTCTAAACTGAGAGTTTCATTTTTAAATTTAAGACTTTTTTCCCTTGCCAAAATGCCTCAGGAAAGCTAGTTCTATTTTTAAGTTGTTCAGTTCAAATATCTTTATCATCTATCTTTATCATCTCTGAGTTTGTTTCATTCAGTTGCTTGTGTATCCATAAAAATTACTTTGAGTCCCTTTCTTCAAAATATATATTTAATAACCTTAAGGGGGAATGAGCAGGATAAGGAAATGTGAGGAACAGAAAAAGAGAAAGGCCTGGAAGGCAACGACTAGCTTCATCTATGCAACCCAGTGCATTAGAGTTATCTATAATAATAATAACTATGTAAGCCAGGCACTCACAACAACTCTGGGAGGTAGGTGCTATTATTGTCTCCATTTTACAGTTGAAGAAACTGAGTCAGGCAGAATTTAAGTTACTTTACCCAAAGTCCTATAGCCTGTAAGTAACTGAGTTTGGATTGGAGCTCCAGGTTTGGCACTCTCATTATGCCACCTAGCTGCCTCCAGTATATAAATCTGTAACTGCTCTACATCTATTATCAATGCCCCAGGATGGGAGACAATAGGAAATTGATTATAAGAGGGATTCTTTTTTTTTAAACCCTTAACCTTCCATCTTGGAATCAATACCGTATATTGGTTCCAAGGCAGAAGAGCACTAAGGACTAGGCAATGGGAGTTGTGACTTGCCAGGGTCACAGACCTAGGAAGTGTCTGAGGCTAGATTTGAACCCAGGAACTCCCATCTCTGGGCCTGACTCTCAATCCACTGAGCCACCTAGCTGCCTCCTATAAGAGGGATTCTTAATGATTCCATGGATAAATTTCAGGAAATCTATTAATTTTAGTGGAAAAAAATTACACCAGCATTTTCACAAAACCCAGAAATTTAGCATCTTCTAAAAAAATTTTTTTTAATTTAAAAGCATTCTTTAAAAGTTCCTTAAGACTTCACCAAGGGGGCTTTGACACAAAATCATTTTAAGAATCCTTGCTTGAAAAAAGAGGTGTTCCAGAATTAGGCCTTGATCAACGATACATGTAAACCCAGTGGAATTGTGCATTGGCTAAGTGGGGGGAGGTTAAGGGGGCTTGGGGGAGAGGGAAAGAACATGAAACATGTAACTAAGGGAAAATACTCAAAAGAAAAGAAAAAAGAGGTGTTCCAAGACTGCAGTCATGTGAGGGATTGTCTTTTGGTAGCCTATTTTAAAAGTCTCTGGAATCATAATTCTTTGCCATACCTCATTAATATATTATATTTTCAAGGAAATCTTTCAGTGAACAAATGAGGAGAAGACACAAGACATATTCCAGAGGTGAGAACTTTGACTTTTAGTCCAAATGAGAATCTATCCTATTCCTCCTTGTGAACATGGGTTTGTTTGTGTGTTTCTTGTCTAACTGAACCTGATCTTGTATTCTTCAGGACTAATATGGAACAATGAAAAGACCACATGGATCAAGAGACCAGCAGACCTAGGTTCTAATCCTGCATCTGCCACTTACTAATTATGTGTCCTTGGGCAAACCCTTTAATCCTTTTATCTTAGTTTTCTGTATTAGAACTCTGGCTCCTCCATTTAAATATTGGCCATATCTGTTGAATTCCTTGTGCCATTCTAAAAAAAAAAAAAAAACACATCTATATAATACTTATACTACCTGCCTCACAAATAGTTTTGGAAACGGTCTTTTAAGTATAAAAGCTATTAGGTAGCTAACATAATAATTTATGTATAGAGAGTACTAGACTTGGAGTCAAGAAGACTAGTTCAATTTAATTCCATTTATCTTCCTCAGTTTTCTCACCTTTAAAATAGTGATAATAGCAACTACCTCCCAGAGTTGTTATGAGGATCAAATGAGCTAGCATGTCAAGTGTTAAAAACACTTTCATGAGTACTAGCTATTATTTATATGTGCATATGATATCTTACCTGTCAAATGGGGATAATTATTGATCTGCTTTAGGTGCTAAGGGGTACCTGTGTGGATGCCACAAAAACAGTATAGATGAAAGCATAAGAACATTATGCATTACTACTGTTAGATCTCTGCCCACCATCATCCCTTCTCCTGGTCCATGTTCCACAGTTGTTATTCCCATTCCCATGGTGGTATGGTATTTCTTTTGTCTCTCACAATCTCTTCTTCAGTTTCATCTTTGGTCCAGATACCTCAAAAGAGCCTTCCTCGCAAGACCCAGTCAGTGCTGATACCATGCCCACCATATCGCACTGCAGCATGGTCAAAACAAGGCCACCAATCCAAAGCTGAGAAGATGGTCTGCCTCAGACGTCGGTCCTTTAAACACAAGCCCTCCTTTGTTTGTCATAAGACTAAATCCCTAAAGAGCCATGGTGACAGCCTCAGTGACAAATGTCGGCGACCACCACCACGCTCTAACCGCCATGGAGTTCACATTAGACCAGACCTGAAACGGAAGACAAAAACTTCAGTAAACCTATTTCAGGGGGGAAATACATTAATGAGCCTTAACCAAAAGGTTTCCCCACCTGTTTCACCAAGAATTCAAGCCAGGGGCAAACATGGTCTTCATCCCAGGGCCAAATATACATTGCGTACCAAACCCAAACTTTCCTCCCCACAGCAATCCAAAAGTCCAAACGCAGTTCTTCCTTTAATTTCTGGCAAGACTCCACCACACTGTCAAACCCCAGCTAGTCATCTATTGATGAACACAAACCCTAATCCAGAGCAAAATACAACTATTATGTCAAGTGCTGAGCACCTCTCAAAGATTCAATCAGATCCTGATGTCCAAGACATTCCTCCCCCTGAAATATTCCACCAAGCCCAAGTGCCCTTGAACAAAGAAGAATGTGACACATTCCCAAGACTTCTAAATAATCAGGCAAAAGATCCAATAAACCAGAACCACCAAAAAATTGCTCCCCTACAGACTGAGACTCCAAGAAGTGATTACAACCAGGCTAAGGATGCACTCAGGTCTTCAGGGCCAGATAAGGCTCAATCTCAGAACCAACACCAGACCCAACCTGAGCAGAATAGAGATGCCCCTCTTGGTTTAAATGAGATCAGTCTTTACACCACTGGACAGAGGATAACTCTTACTACCCAAATTGTTGATAAAATTATCAATACCATCCCTGAGGCAAAAATAAAGCATGATCTCTATAATCAGATTCACCTGTGGTACATGAAGGGATGTCCCAGACCTGCTACTTGGCCTGGACAATATATGTGTGCTAGTTATACAGTCTGTTTAATTTGTGCCTCATGGATACCAAATGGTTGTCCTCATGTCAGTGGATTGAAATGTTTTCCTCTGGCACAATTGCTGGCCATACCAACACCTTTACATGGTTCAGAAAAGAAGAATGTGAGATTTTACCTTAAAGTGACCCAGGAAAAATCAAACTCTGTTTCAGTTGTCACAAATTCCCCTCTCAATAAACCCATGCCCTCAGCCCCTTTACCAACCCCTCCATCATGTGACAACTCAGATCCAAGTCCTCCACTTGTACTTCCAAAACTCACCTGGCTGGACTTCATACTTGCAAAACATCACCAGTCAAATAAAGTAAAATCATTTCCAAACCAAGAGCCATTTGAATTACCCTTAAGGTGTCAGAGAAATATACAAGAAATTCCTATGAAACAAAAGACACAAATACAATTTAAGTCTCTCTTAGAGAAATTTCAAAGTAAGAGAAGAGGAAACTAAATTAAAATGTTTATTTTGAGTAACAATTGAATCCTTGTGTGTCTTTCAAGCTTGTGTCTGACTTTGTATCCCACTTGTTATTTTAAGTAGCTAGCAAGTTGTTGAGCATTTTTTCCCTTAGAATTCATAAGTGAGACCAGTTATAGACCCTCTTCATCATTATTAAACAGTTGCTAAGGTGAGAGACATTAACATGCAGCAGACATAAAAATATTATCCCTGGCTTAAATGGTGTTGCATTCTAATGCTGGAAACCATAGATAGATAACAATACCTTGAGGCAGGAAGGAATAAAAGCTTCCCTCAATGTTTTCCCTTCTCTTTCATCATGGCTAGTCTCTAGTCAGGCAGATGCTATTCAGGCTAAATGACATCCAAAAGGACATTAGCATTTGAGGCTTTCCCAACCACTCTATTTTATAGCAACTGAGAAGAGACCCTAGATTCATACTAGGGTATCCCAAAGGAGACAGGTGTCGGTATGGCAACCTTCCCCTACCCCCTACTCTCCAGTTCTTGGTAAAGCTCAGACCAAAGAAGCAATAATCAGATTTTTCAGAGGGTCAGACTTCTTTGAGAAGAATGAAAGCTTATGTGTTCCTGGCCAGTAGAAAAGTTTAAAAAAAAAGTTGGAGGTGGGGAACAGCATAGCCAATGCAGAAAATTGTTTTAATTGACTAGACATGCTAGCAACAAGGGAAAAAAATAAGTGAATAAATTTGTGGCGTGAGATCATCTCTCTGTTAGGGAATATAATGTGAATTATCTCTTTGGACTAGGAAGCCATAATAAAATAAAATTAAATCTTAAAAGAGCAGCCCAAAGGGAAATACACTGTCTCTGACCTCTTGCCCTGGGTAAGTATATCTTTCTATCCAGCAGAAGCTAATAATAAAAGTACTTGGGGAGAATTAAAGGCGGTAATAGTGTATCTTACCCTCCATTATTCTATGATCGTGAGTTGCCAGGGCTAAGTTACCTGTGACGGTGCTGGCTTTGTGATAGGGTGGCCCCATACCGATTTTGTCCAGGCCAAATACTTTAATGAGTTCTAATGTCCTTGGTCTTCCCAACATTGAGGAAACCAGGATGGCAGATCCATCATGTCAAGAAACCACTAAGGCCTGGATTGTCTAGGGACAAGTTCAAGGCAGCAGCCTCAGGGAAATCTCGTAGCGTTCATATTGTGGAAAGCAGTCCTGAGCTTACTAAGAGATGTATTTTATGGTTTTCTGGCTTGTAATCTCTCAATGAATTCTTAAGATGGAATTTCTCACAATCTTCATATGACTTGGAATTGAGGATGCAATTGCTAAAGTTTTTGAGTTTGGGTTCCCTCTAGTGTTTATTTCCATTTACAGTGAAATCTCTCTTTCCAGCATGTCAGCCTCTTAGTTCTTTATTAATGCTATTTTCCATCCCAAGATATTTTTATAAACACTTTTTGAGAATTTCTTTAAAACTCTTTTAAGTTAAGTTTAAGCCATTTTGGACTGTCATAACCAAAGATACCACTTAAGCATTCTCTTAAAACCCTGCCAACATATTCCACCTTCTTAAATTCTTGGAACCTTTTTAGGAATCTCTGCAGACACTGCCTTTGTCCAGTTTTACAAGAGTTAGAATGAACTCTCAAAAATGGTCTATTAATCGACTCTCTAGGGCAGTGAGATGGGCAAACTATTCCCCGTGGTCAGATCCAGGCCATAGTTTGCCCATCACTGCTCTAGAGATTGAATTCTTTTTTTTTTAATTTTTAATTTTTTAGAAAATTTTTCCATGGTTACATGATTCATGTTCTTACTTTCCCTTTCATCTGCCCCTTTACCCCTCCCCATAGCTGACACGCATTTCCACTGGATTTAACATGTGTCATCGATCAAGACCTATTTCCAAATTGTTGATAGTTGCATTGGTGTGGTAGTTTCGAGTCTACATCCCCAATCATGTCTGCCTCAACCCATGTGTTCAAGCAGTTGTTTTTCTTCCGTGTTTCCTCTGAATGTGGGTAGCCTTCTTTTCCATAAATCCCTCAGAATTGTCCTGGGTCATTGCGCTGCTGCCAGTACAGAAGTCCATTACATTCTATTGTACCACAGTGTATTGGTCTCTGTGTACAATGTTCTTCTGGCTCTGCTCCTTTCACTCTGCATCAATTCCTGGAGATCTTTCCAGTTCACATGGAGGAAATCAGGATATTGGTCAATCCAATTCCAACTTCCACAAGATTGTAGTAGTTAAGTTTCCCCATTAGGAGAAGGCTATGTGCTAGGGAAGCTAAATGGCTCAGTGGATAAAACACTAGGCTTAGAGTCAGAAAAATTTGAGTTTGAATCTTCCCTGATGCACTAATTATATAACCTTGGGCAAATCATTTAACTTTTGTTTTCCTTAATCCACCGGAGGACAAAATAATACTCCAATATCTGCTTAAGAAAATTCCATAGAAAATATTATAATAATAAAAGAGATGATATCAGAAAATGCCTCCCTCAGGTTGGAAGGTATCCAACACATTCCTGAAGGAAAACAGAAAAGAACTACAAGTAGCTCCAGAAAGATGATAAGGCTGGGCCAAAGCTGAAAGGAAGTTTTGCTATGAATGTATGATGAAAGGAAAGGCTGATGCTATGAAAATCAATATTGCATAGGGAATAAGGTGGCTTTGGTGGAGCAGGCTTTTTGAGCAGGTAGAATGCTTTTTCTCTCTTCTATTTTCCTCTTATCTCTGCACCTATAGTTAGAAGATTTTTAGGGGTACAAGATGATGATGTCAAATGATCAATTGGGGAGATTAGTCTCCCAAATGATCACAGGTGGGATTATGAAGATAGGATTAATCTGCCCATTTTTAGATTTAACCACCAGAAGCATATACACTCCACTTTTCCTTAAGTATGTGGAGATCTGTGACCCACATGTGCTATAGTGGGTAACAAATCAAAATTGACTGCCCCCTGGGCAGTTTTAAGCAAAGCTATCACTATAACTGGTCCACATAAAGTGGAAGGAAATTGATGAAAGGAAGGGTCTTTAAAAGTGGCGAGAACTTCCTGTGAGCAACTTGTTCACTTTGGAACTTGACCTTGAAGGAGCTCTGGCTTGGGACGTAGGATTGCTCTTCAATCTTCTTTTAGGACTACTCAGTGGGTGAGTGAAAAAGACTGACTTCCTTTCCTGGCTTTTCTGAGAGGTACTAGCCTCCGGAGAGGCCTCTCATCTTGGAAGAGTCCTCATGGCTAAAACCCTTGTTTAATTTTCCCCTTGGCCCCCTTTGCTGGGGCCTCTGAAGCCCTGCCTGGTTCTGACTGGGCTACTCTCTCTCTCTGATTATCCTTACTTTCACTCTTTCTCCTTTTATAAATAAACTACCATAAAAAGTCATTCTGACTTGAGTAATAATTTTGGCAACCATATTTTTACATATTTAGTCCAACCTTTTTATTTTTAACCCTTACAGTGCTAGAGAAGACTTTTGTGAGTTCCTTGACCAAATTAGTCAATACTTAAAGACTATTCATTGAAAGGACAAATGCTGAAGCTGAACCTTAAATACTTTGGCCCCATAATGAAAAAACAGAACCCACTGGAAAAGACCCTGATGTTGGAAAAGATTCAAGGCAAAGGGATAAGGGGATGATAAAGGATGAGATGGATAGACAATGTCACGGAAGCAATGAACGTAGCTTAAAGAGCTTCAGAAGATAGTGGAGGACAGAAGGGCTTAGCATGCAAAAACAACTGAACATGACTAAATGCCTGAACAAAAAAAAAACTTAACCTTTTAAAATTAACTAAATAATTTTTGATTCACTGGTGGGTTTTTTTCCCCTAAATTGATTTTGTTGACTTTTAGTCTTGAATCAGTCTTCTTTCTACTTGTGTAGGATCTTCTTTGGAGTAATGGAAATGTAGGAACCACAACTATTTTTTGACAACTTGATGGACTAACAAAAAACAAACTTCCCTACAATCTCATGGCCTAATATTAAAAAATCCCCAACCTCTATTTAATAACACAGTAAAGCAGATCTCATCTACTACTATTAAAACTACTTACTCCCTTGGAGAAGAGACCTTGCAGTTTGTCTAAAAAGACTGCTTTCACAATTATTATTGTTTGGTCTCTTTTTGTCTCCTACTCTTGAACTGGGATTGTTTTCTTAATATAATAATAAATTCTGCCACTTTCATTCCAAATATTCCCCTTTTATCCCTTGACTGACCCCGCTCCTTCTTTATCCCTCCCTTTCCTGTGAAATGTTTTATTTTTCTAAGCTGACACAGAATGTTACTATATTGGATAGCTATGTAATAAGTGAGCTTGAAAGGTGACAAAAACCAAATCTAAGCCTCATCCAGATTCCTTAGCATGCTAATAAATCTCTTTACTTTCATCTTTGAATCATTATCATTGTTGTCAGCAGCCAAGACATTGAGAGAATTTGATAAGCAAGAAGATGAGAGATGCTTACAAGCTTTTGCCATTGGATGACAGCATCCTTCTTTGTAGTCTGAAACTTGAAGTAATTTCTTTTATACTCTCCATCTCTCCTTCTTGTAGTCCCCATCACTTCACATAAAAACTTGGCTCGTTGCATTACCAAGAGAATAATACAGGTTGCCTAGATATAAAAAGTTGTTTCTGATAGTATCTATTCCTTTCTAAAATGTTAAAGATAATCTTAAACTAATAATTTTCTCCATATCTTAAGATATGTAGTGTATTTCTACATGAATGAGATATATATTTATGATACGGAGGAACAGATTTAAAGATTTGGTTCCATTGATCTATAATGAATAAAGGATATTTTTATTTGAAGCAGCTTTTATTTGAAGGACTACAAGAAGGAGAGATGGAGAGTATAAAAGGTGGTACAGCAGATAGAGTAGTAGGGCTGGAGCCAGAAAAACCTGAATTCAAATCCAACCTTAGACATTCTAGCAATATGACCCTAGACAAGTCACTCAATCTCTGTCTCAGTTTCCTCAGCTGTAAAATGAGAATAATAACAGCAAAACCTGGCAAGGTTTTTGTGAGATCAAATGAGTTAATATTTATAAAGTAGGTGTTATAGTGCCTGGCACGTAGCAGGTACTATATAAATGCTTATTCTCTTCCTCTTTTGATTAATCTACGGATTTGGAGTTTTTTTTTTTACATTTAACCCAAATTTTTCTTAACAGATCATGGAATAGATAGATATTCAGCAAAGATAAAACACTGGACAGCAATTGCAGCTCCCCTTGTTATGAAGACACATCCAGTCAGGATGGTGTGTTAAGTCCCACAATAGCAGGGATTCTGTCAAATATGAGTGGTCCCAAGTCCTGATGGAATCTTAGTCCTCTGGATCAATTAGGATAATTTCATCTTCTACTGGATTGTTGATGGCAATTAACACAGAATTTCATCTATCCAGTTAACCCATAGTTATCGAGTTGGCCTCTTCTATTATACTCAGCAATAAAGAGGTCTCTCCTAAGAAAGGAACATGAGGTTCCTTTGTCTACCCTTGCTTTCTGCTTATGAATTCACACTGCCCTGCTCATTCATTAAAAGGTATGACTGTGGAACAAAATAAATCTGAAGCCTGATATTCCTGTTTATTATAATAGAAAAAGATGAAATGACTAAGGAAATAAAGATTTTATCTTCTGAGCATATTGATTTATTAAGCAATGAATGCCAATTGTCTATCTAATTGGGACCAAATCCCTCCCTCAGCTTAGGGCTGGACAGACTTTTTATTCATTAAAAAACAATTTTTAAAAGGCTATTTATAAAAGGAAATAATACAAAATCAGGGAATCTGATTTCTAATTGGATGAAAGATTAGAGACTTTCCAAGACTAGAGGGGAGAGTGAATAGGTACAATTCCCTGAATTCAGGAAAAGAGGTATTCCATTCCTCCCTAAGTATCTGTACATAATCAAATGAACATGGAAACAATAACCGATTGATCAGTATGGGATAAATTATGTTTAATTATAAGAAAACTCCTTACATCAATTTTAGGATTGGACTGCATTTCTGGTCAACACTATCTAGGTTCTTGGTTAAGAATCTCTAAACAGGGGGCAGCTGGGTAGCTCAGTGGAGTGAGAGTCAGGCCTAGAGACAGGAGGTCCTAGGTTCAAACCCGGCCTCAGCCACTTCCCAGCTGTGTGACCCTGGGCAAGTCACTTGACCTCCATTGCCCACCCTTACCACTCTTCCACCTATGAGACAATACACTGAAGTACAAGGGTTTAAAAAAAAAAAAAAAAAGAATCTCTGAACAGCAGGAAAAGCTAATCCAGTTTTCTAACCATGAAAGGGTAGGTTCAAACAATAAGATAAGGTCTTCTCCCATTTCCCACAATTGAATAAACTTTTCTCATAAAACATAATTTGGATTGGACCCATAATCGAATAGAAAGAGAACTAAGCTAGCTTCAGAACTGAGTCACAAAATGGAGCCAGTGTAATTCAATTAATTCCCACAGTTATCACTTGCTCTCTTAATCCTTTTAATTCTGCACAAATTTCTTACAATTTCTCCCTTTTGATTTAGGAGAGTGCACACCTCTAATAAGTCACTTATTCATAAGCCAGATCTATGAGGTTTTCCCATATAATCAGAATCACCTGTCATTTTACAGATCAAACTACTTAGAGGACTCACAAAGGATCAATTCAGTTTTGAGAAGGGAGATTTATGTCGCCAGGGTAACCAAGAAAAGAAACATAAATATAAACATCATGAAACAAAAACCAAAGCAATACAATAATCATCAATAATAACTAACAACAAGTTTCCTTGTATTCTAATAACCCATTCCCAACATTTAATCAGTACATTTGAGACCTAGATATCCCATGTCATCATCAGTTCCCTGGATATTTTCTCTTGGAAATTCTGGAGTAGTCTTCATCCTCAGGATAGCTCTGAAAGAGGCTCTCTTTGTCTGGTTCCCAATTAAAATCTTCCAGAAACAAGACTTAATACCCTGTAGTAGTCAATTCTTTGATAATAATCCTAATCCTTTTACTTTCTGAAAATTTACTATTGCATTTAATAAGAAAACTTTTACATTACATCTTTGTCATTACTTTATCTAATTTCCTCTTTAGAAAAATATGATCCCTAAATTATACTTTGACCATAAATACAAATTAAAATTATAAGATTTTTTTCATACTTATAACCTATTATAGCAAGCCCAAAATGTTAATTAGTAGATTTAGTACTATATTTTAAAAGTTTCCACTGCTCATCTGCCATGATTACAGAAATTTGCTATGAAAAGAAAAGATGTCAGAAGCAAATTTCTCTCTCTGTGTGTCACTTTGTTTTTTTAATGTCATCTCTCAGTGACCTGAAGGTCAGATCCCACTGAGTAAATTCAAGTATAGACAAGCCTTCAGAAAGAAGTTAAGGAACCAAGGAACCAGTGAGACAGGAAATTGATTCCACAGGAACTACCCCCCTGGGCGGCCCAGGTAAATTAAGAAACTATGATTGGTTCCTGATATGTGCCTTGTGAAAGTTAGTGGGTGAAGAAAAGAGCTTATAAGTGAAGACCCAGCAAGAAGTTGGGGTCTCTGGCCTGTGCATGAAGAAGCAGAGGGACCTTTGTTGGAATTTAGCTAGAGGCCCAAAATGGCATCTGCAGATTAGAAAGGTTAAGTACCTCTCTATCTCTCTCCTACTTTTTCCTCTCTTTACTACTACTATTACTTTTGATTTAATAAAGATATTAGGCTGCAAACAGCCTCATAATTTTAAATATTACAGAGGATTATAGTTATAACATTACAAGAAGGAAAAAAATCCCTTAGCTGTTTGGTTCCAGGTATGGACCATATCTCACAACCAATCATGTAGTCACTGAGTATCAAAAGGAAGTCTCAGGATTAAATCAGGTGGGGAAAGTTCCTGTTCAGAAAGGAAATAACACAATGGGGAAAGTGAGTCAAAAAAATCCTACTTCAGTCCATGTTAAAGTCAGCTCCAGAACTTTTTCCGGGTATAGACATCCAGACATCCACCTGTAACATTTCTCAAACTTAGGCACATGCCATTTTCTACTATTGGTTTCATGACAATTCAGACAACTATCTTTATAATAAAAACTCAAAACAATAATAAATTATAGTCCCAAATGTTTTTACCTCAAGTAGCAAAATTTCACTAATCATAACTTAGGGCTTGATTGCCATCAACTTCCTCATGTTTCCCTAACAGTTAAATTTCATTTATCCTGTACTTAAACACTAAAACTAACCACATTCTGGATTTTAGTTGACTCATATTAATGTATTGAAGTTAATACTTTTAAACCACCCTATATGATTTCATAATTTTTATAAATGAGAGCCAAAATTTTTCAAATGAAAAATAGCTATTACATTATTTTATCATGTTATTATATTATGTCCTTTACATAATATACATTATATATTGTAATTTATTTTAAAACAAAACATACCCGATGAAATGTTTAATATTTTTCAAATATAATTATTAGTCATGTTGCAAAAGAAAGCATAGACCCTCCCTGCTAAAAATTACAAGAAAAATAAAGTTTTTAAAAAATGCTTCAATCTGCATTATCTCCATCAGTTCTTTCATTGAAGGTGGATAGGAATTTTTTTTTTTTATCCGAAGTCCTTCAGAATTGCTTCTGGCCCAGCACTCACTGCCATCGTTTAGAGGAGAAGTCATGGTAGGAAAAAAGTCTCATCTTCCTCATCACCATGAACAACTGTTTATCAACTACCATTAACTGGAAGATGGACAGGAACAAGAGTCCTGGGAAAGGCAGCAACACCCAGATTACTGATCCTACTTACAACCCAGCTCTCTCATGGATGTCATCCAGGAAAGCAACTCCTGTGGAGTTGCCACTTGGCAGTTACTCCTACAGCTGCTACAGCCATAATCTCTGAAGACCCAGAAAAAAAAAATTCTTGCCACCAAAGTACTTGGCACTGTCAAATACTTTAATTTCAGAAAGAGATTTTTTTTAATCATTAGAAAGGGCATTAAAGAAGAGTCATTACCATCTGTTGTATTTATTAGCATGGCAATCCTGACCTGACCTGACCCACTCACCTCCACCTACCCCTGGGGCAGGAGCCACATGGCTTCCACCCCACTGCAACTACATATAGGGATGTCCATACTTTCTACCCTACCCTCCAGGTTCAGGGATTCAGTTTCCTTTATCTGATCACAATCTGTGGTCATTCTACCCCCACCCTCTCTGTCATAAAAATTTGAATCTTGCCCTTCATTTTGACAGGTTAATTGACCTGCCCCTGGATTTTCGAGAGTTAATTCTGAGGCTTTTTACTATTTACTCCTCCCTGCTGTCTCTCAACAAATCCATCATAAAGCTAAAAGATTATATAATTATGATCATTTCCTGACAACACATTTTGATTCCAATTTGAACTTGAGGATGCTGTATCCCTGAAGGAAAGGGCACCATTGATGGTGGAGGGAGAAAGGAAAGGCTGGAAGCTCCAAAGACAAATCTCATATTTCGTAACTTTGGACAAAGTTGGCTCTGATTCCATCTGCTGATATTAAGAATTACAAGAACAAAAATAACTTCACCACCTGTCAATATTAACCAAGCCTAGCTTTTTTCAACTTTTTGACCCTATGAAGCAGTTGCCCAATAGGGGCTACCTGTAAAGTTTTGAGTTTTTTTGAGAAATTTGAGAAAATTTAAGAAGGTGAGGGAGAAGGACTCAAGTAGAACTATCTGAAGGGGAGGAAAAGAAAGAACAAAATAATGTGAAGGTCCTGGGGAAAAGGAGAAGCAGCAGAGGCAGCAGGAGAGAACCTGAGCTAAAGAAAAAGGATATAGAGTACTCAAGGAAGACAAAGTAGCTAGGAATAATAATATTGGTGATAATGTATAGGACTAGGAGTTTGGCAAAGTTATGAAATCATTACAACACTAAAATTGATGTCAAACAAAATGGGAGGTTGCTAGGGGCCAGGCCTGGAGTAGGGAGGTTCTGGGTTCAAATCTGACCTCAGACATACTTCTTTGCTGTGTTACCCTGGACAAGTCACTTAATCCCATTTGCCTAGCTTTTGCCCTTTTGTCTATAAATTGTTACTAAGATAGACACTAAGGGTTAAAAAAAAAACCACAAATAACAAAGTACTAATGGTTGATGAGATTTGAGTGAGTTGATTATGAAAGTATGAATGGAGTGCTGAAGAAATGAGGTGATGAAATTCACCCACAAGTAATTTACCACAATAGTTCTACTAGCAAGCTGTGGGAAGATGAGACAAATACTGAATATTTCACTTCCACTAAATATGGAAAAGAGCAGGCACAATTTTGTAGTGACCAAGAGTAAGTAGGCAATGTTCATATTTCTGCCACAACTAACTGACTGCTATCTATGCTTATGTATACTCTCATCTGGATTCTAGAAAGGAAGGGAAGAAGCTCTAGAAATGTGTTCCTTTAAAATATAAAAGACAGATATTCAACACCTTTTACAAGTCATGATACAATTAAAATAAAGTGAGCCCCCCGAAAAGATACAGGTCTAAATGGAAATTTAATAATGACATCTAAAATGATGAGTAAATTGAAAAAACAAGTCATAGAAAGAACGAAACTCTGAAGAATGAAATTCTGCAGTGACAAAGGGGAAAAAATTCTGAAGAAATGGAAAAGTGGGAGTTGTCTAAAGAGACAATATTTACAAAAGAAACAAATCAACCGACTTAGGTGAAAGAAACATAAAGTTTTAAGAGAAGTGAATGAGGCAGAACTTCTTTGAGCCAGCACTAATAAAACTTGAAAATTAGAGTCAACTCAAAACTCAAATCTTTAGTGAGTTCTTCCACCAATGGTTGGAAGCATTGGGTTGATCACATATGGGAATAACTGGGTAGTAGCCCAGAGGGTAAGGTGGCTCATTTGGTCTCAGGAAGGCTGACTTCAAGTCCCACTTCAGACAATTACCTGCTGGATGCCATTTGACCTCTCTCAGTCTTGAGTTCTTCATCTGTAAAATGAGTATAATAACAGTATTTACCTAACATGATTGTTGTGAGGATTGAATGAGATATTTGTAAAGCAGTTTGCAAACCTTAGAGTGCTATGAAAATGCCAGCAATTATTATTATTATTGTTATTGTTATTATTACTATGTTGCTATATCTAATTACTTCAGGATCTCATATACATGATCTATCCATCTTTGGGATAAAGACCTAGCAGTGATATTACTGGATCAAAGGCTATGTATGCATTGTTTTATAGCCCTTTGGGCATAGTTCCAAATTGCCCTCTAGAATAGTTAGATTAGTTCACAACTCCATCAGCAATGCATTGGTGTCCCAATTTTGCCACATCCCCTAAAACATTTATCACTTTCCTTTACTGTCATGTTGGCCCATCTGAGAGGCATAAGGTGTTACCTTAGAGTTGTTTTAATTTGCATTTTTCTAATTAAGAAGGATTTAGAACATTTTTTTCATATGATTGTTGATAGGTTTGAGTTCTTCATCTGAAACCTTTGACCATTTGTCAAATAAGAAATTACTTGTATTATTATAAGTTTGACTTAGTTCTCTAAATAGTTGGAGACCTTTATCAGAGCTGTTATAAAAATTTTTTCCCAGTTTGTTGTTTTGATGAGCCTAAAAATCAAATTCCAGCCCCAAATATTTTCTGCTCCCTTATCTTCCACAAACCTAAAAATGTTTTACAGCATTAATTTTTACCTTCTTGAGAAATGTTTACTGCCCTGATGAAGATTTACCTCCTTAACGAATATTTACCCCCTTGATGAATATTTGAGCAGATGCTTCCTGACCCCTGACCCTGAAACCCCCCTTGCCAGATGCTTTCTGACCACCTGTCCCTGACACCACCCTGATGATTACATATGTACCAACCCCGTTCCCCAAACTTTTCTATATATACCCCTGGCTGAAGAAGCCTCGGTGTCAGTACGGCAAACTCCTCTCTACCTGCTGATCCTAGCGCCATGCTAGCCAAATAAATGAGCCTCTTCTTGCATATTGCATTGTCAGTGTGATTCTTCCTGCCACTACCGAATCTGCGCCAGACTTCAAAATCTGGGTCCAACAGTTTCCCCTCTAATCTTGGTTGCTTTGGTTTTGTTTGTATAAAATCTTTTTAATTTAAATGTCAAATTATTCATTTTATATCTTGTTATGTTCTCTGTCTCTGGTTTAATCATAAATTCTCCCCTTCTCCATAGATCTGGCACGTAAATTATTTTATGTTCTCCTAATTTTAATTAATCACCCTTTATATCTAAATCATATACCTATTTTGGCCTTATCTTGGCATAGGATGTGAGATATTGGTTTATATCTAGTTTTCACCATACTTTTTCCAATTTTCCCAGCAGTTTTTGTCAAATAGTGAGTTCAAAGCTGGAATCTTTGGGTTTATCAAACACTAGATTACTAAGATTATTTATCCCTACTCTATTCCATTGTTCTAGAATTTTATTTCTTAATCAGTATTAGATTGTTTTGATGATTACTGCTTTATAGAACAGTTTAAGATCTAGTACCACTAGGCCACCATCCTTCACATTTTTTCCATTAATTCCCTTTATAGTCTTGATCTTTTGTTCTGCCAGATGAATAGGTAGGAGACTGAGTAGATGTTCTGCTATTTATACTACTTGTGTAGGCATTGCCTTTGCTGTTCTTTGTAGCCCTCCAGGCCTTTTAAGTTCACAAGGCTACCTGATTTAAAAGTGAAGGTAACACAAAAAAAGAGGCCCTAGGGCCCCTAGTATAGGCTCTCTTAAGTTCCTTATTCACATTAAGCCAGCAGCACTCTGAGGGGGCAAACTCCAAGAAGATGGAAGTCAGCAGTACAATGGGAAGCTACAGGGGAGGGGCTTAGAAACCCAAAGGAAACTTACTGGTGATGGTCTAGGAGGGTCTATGACATGCTAGCCTTCTAAGGGAAGAGAGTCTGTGAATGCAGTGCTTCAGAAGAGGCTCAATTTGTACATAGGACAGTGTCACTTGATCTGGGATTTTACTTGAATTTTATCTTATTTAAAACTAGATAGGGGGCAGCTGGGTAGCTCAGTGGAGTGAGAGTCAGGCCTAGAGACAGGAGGTCCTAGGTTCAAACCGGGCCTCAGCCACTTCCCAGCTGTGTGACCCTGGGCAAGTCACTTGACCCCCATTGCCCACCCTTACCAATCTTCCACCTATGAGACAATACACCGAAGTACAAGGGTTAAAAAAAAAAAAAAAAAAAAACTAGATAACAGAGAAGGAAATTTTAAGTACAAGTCTTGTAGAAGGAAAGAAAGGTAAGAGTCAGAAGACAGATTCTTCTAAAATTGGTTCCCATATGAACATGTTTTATTATTTAATCATGTCTCTTTCTGACCCCATTGACCACAGCACATCAGGCCTTCTATCCTCCATTATCTCTCAAAGTACATTCTACTTCATATTTGTTGTTTCCATAACACTATCTCTCCACCACATGCTTTGCCATCTCTTTTTCCTTTTGTCTTCAATCTTTTCCAACATCAGGATCGTTTCCAGTGAGTCTTCATTATATGACCAAAGGTTCAACTTCAGTATTTGATCTTTCAGTGAATACTCTGAATTAATTTTTGTAAGTATTGACTGATGTTGATCTCCTTGTCATCCAAGGAGCTCACAAGTCTTTTCTAGCACCACAATTTGAAAGTGTTGATTTTGTGTTGCTCAGCTTTCCTAACTCTCACAGCCATTCTTTACTACTAGAAAAAACATAGTTTTGACTCTATGGACCTTTGTTGGTAAAGAGATGTCTCTGCTTTTTGGTCTGTCGTCCAGATTTACCATAGCTTTCCTTGCAGGAACAAGAATGTTGGAATTTCATGGTTGTAGCCACCATATACAATGATCTTTAAGACAAAGAACATAAAATCTGACACTTCTGTTTCTTCTTCTTTTTGCCAGGGCATGATGGGATCAGTTATCTTGGTCTTAGGGGTTTATTTTGTTTGTTTTGTTTCATTGTTTGTTTGCTTTTATGTTAAGCTTCTAGCCTTTTTTCACACTCTCCTCTTTCACCCTCATCAAAAGGCTTCTTAATTCTCTTTAATTCCTGCCATCAGAATAGTATTATCTGTATTTCTGAGATTGTTGATATTTCTCCTGGCAACCTTAATTCTGGCTTTTGATTTGTCCAGTCTGGCATTTTGCATAATGTACTTTGAAGAGTAATGAAATAAGATGACAATATAAAGCCTTATCATACTCCTTTCCCAGGCTTAAACCAATTAGTTGTTCCATGTTCAATTCAAACTAATACTTCTTATCCTGCATCCAGGTTCCTCAGGAGACAACTAAGGTGTTCTGGAACTCCCATCTCTGAGGACTTGCTACATTTTGTTGTGATGCACTCAAAGGCTTTAGTGTAGTAAATAAAACAGAAGTAGATGTTTTTCTGCAACTCCTTTGCTTTCTTCCTACTCTAGTGAATGTCGGGCAATTTAGTCTCTAGTTCCACTGCCTCTTCAAAAATACAGCCTGCCCTTCTGATAATTCTCAGTTCACATATTGCTGAAGCTTAGATTGCAGAATCTTAAGTGTAACCTTGCTAGCGCATGAAATGAGTTCAATTGTTTAGTGATTTGGACATTCTTTGGCATTGCCCTTCTTTAAGATTAGGCTATAAAGGGGCAGCTGGGTAGCTCAGTGGATTGAAAGCCAGGCCTAGAGATGGGAGGTCCCAGGTTCAAATCTGGCCTCAGACACTTCCCAGCTGTGTGACCCTGGGCAAGTCACTTGGCCCCCATTGCCTACCCTTACCACTCTTCTGCCTTGGAACCAATATACAGTATTGACTCCAAGATGGAAGGTAAGGGGCTAAAAAAAAAAAAAGATTAGGATATAAAGTAATCTTTTCCCATAATGACCACTTTTGAGTTCCCCAAATTTGTTGGCCTATTGAATGCAGCACTTTAACAGCATCATTTTTTAGGATTTTAAATAGTTTAGCTGGAATTCCATTGCCTCCACTAGCCTTATTGTTAGCAATGCTTTTTTAAGGTCCACTTGACTTCATTTTCCAGAATGGCTAGCTCTAGATCAAAAACTACATCAACTGCTTCATTAGAAATGAAGCTACGTAGGGGCAGCAGAATAGTTCAGTGGATTGAGAGACAGACCTAGAGACAGGAGGTCCTAGGTTCAAATCTAGCCTCAGATACATCCTAGCTGTGTGATCCTGGGCAAGTCACTTAACCCTCACTAGTCCTTACCACTCGTCTGCCTTAGAACCCATACATAGTATTGATTCTAAGATGGAAGGTAAGGGGTTAAAAAAAAAAAAAAAGGAATGAAGCTACTTATAACTGTCCTCTGCTCTTCCACTGTAGCATACTGGATACCTGAAAGCCTCCACCACTCAGGATCCCAGGGAATCTGGATGCAGTTTAAACTCTGAGATCTCCCAGGGTTAGCAACAGTTATGTCCCCAACCTCTAACGGAGTCTCTCTCAGAGTCCAAGCCCCACTTCCTGCTCCTTCATTCCATCTTGGAATCCTCCAGCCCTTCCTGCTAGGTCCAACACTAATACTAAATTAACCTTCCTCACTACAGGGAAAAACTGCATCCAGATTCCCTGGGATCCTGAGTGGTGGAGGCTTTCAGCAGTGGACATCAGACCTGCAGAGCAGCACCAAGTGGGGAAGTGGTTTGTGATCTAGTGGAAAGCATCACAAGCTCACTCTCCCTACCTGGGTACCTTGGATCACCTGGTGGAGTTGGCTCTTGGCATCCTGTGACCATCCTTGGATTTACTGTGAGACCCCAATTGAAAGCCATCTTCAGACCCTTTAGCTGAGCTGACCAAACCTGGCTGGAACCAGGTTTGGAGGAGCTTTCCCTGTGACTTCAGTACTGCTTCCTTTGGGCCCTGCCTGGCTTAGGTCAGTAGGATAGTGTAGTCAAATCCTTCCCTTGCCCCTGTGGTTTGCCCTTAGGTTGTAAGTATAGAATCCCTTATTCCCATCCTTCATTATTATTTCCTCAATTAAATGTTATAAACATTTACCTGTTGCCTGCTGGTTCCATTGGCCCTGGCCTAACTGCCATTCCTGTGACAGTTAACAGCTTGGCAGTGAACCCTGGTCTCCCTATCCTGGTTGGTTCTGTCTCTCCTTTAACCCAGTGTAAACTCACAAACTATTTAGTTACATTTTAATAATAATAATAATAATATCCCTGGTGCCCCACCTTTACAACCCCGAAGGGCTCATCTCCTTAATGTCATCTCTTTTAGTATTTTAATATTTCCAGTGAGATTTTCTTAGCAATGATGCTAGAGGGATTTGCCATTTCTTTTTTCAGTGAATCATCTTTTGTCAGAACTCTGCTATGACCTGTCTATCTTGGGTAATCTTGAGATAGACCATAGTTTCATTGAGCTACAAAAATCAACAAGGCAGTAATACAGGAGAATAAGCTTTATGATGCTGAGCATATCCATTAATCTCTTGAAACCTCGGTATCTTTATCCATAAAATGAAAAGACATCATAGTCTCTAAAATTTCTTGTTATTACAAGTCTTAGAGACTGGCCTAAAGCCCTGAAAAGTTAAATATCTTGCCCATAGTTGCACAGCTAGTATCAAAAGTGGAATTTGAACCCAAATCTCCCTAACTCCAAGTCCAGAATTCTAATTCAACAAGTTGTCCTTTAGTAATGTAGCCTAGGACTGAAAGATTTTTTTGGCTTTTTTTTTTTGTTTCTTCCTCTCCCTCTTTCTTTCAGTAACATCACTATGTTAACTTATGCCTGTAAAGTTCAACTAATACTCCTTTTCAACATCAACTAGGTCTCTGTCATTCTGAACTTGTGCAGTTTAATTTTTTTAACTTAGATAGGATTAAGCAGCAGCAATGGCAGGTGGAGCCAAAATGGCAGTTTAGGAGCACCAAAAGCCCAAATTCTCTCCAACAACATTGGAAACGTGCTCCAAAGAAAACAGACATCCAAATCCAATAAGAATAGTAGACACAGAGAGTCTATTTTCATGGGATAAAGGGAGAAGCGGGCTGGTTGAACACGCTCCCCCACCCTCTGCACTGAGACCAGGCTGGCTTGTGAGCCCCTGGGCAGAGGCTGCAGCCACAAGGGAACATCTCTGACCCACCACACAAGATCCAGGGCTCTGGCAAAGGCTGGCAGGGAGGAACTTGGTGGGGCCCCCTGGTTGGGCGCCCTCAGCCTGCTGGCTACAGAGAAGAATTTTCCCCAGGGCAGGCTCAACTGGTTGAATCTAGTACACCAACACAGGATTGAGAAAAGAGGAGGTTCTGGTTCATTAAATAAACAAAGGGGCAAGGTTGCAAAAGGTACAAAGTTTCAGGGTACGTAATAAACCCACATAAATCATCAGCATTTCTATATATTTCCAACACATTGTTGACTAAAAAAAACCAAAAACCACAGAACTATTAAATAGTCAGAAAAGCCACTCTTTAATTAAGGACAGGGAGGGGGCAGCTGGGTAGCTCAGTGGATTGAGAGCCAGGCCTAGAGATGGGAGGTCCTAGGTTCAAATCTGGCCTCAGACACTTCCTAGCTGTGTGACCCTGGGCAAGTCACTTGACCCCCATTGCCTACCCTTACCACTCTTCTAACTATGAGCCAATACACAGAAGTTAAGGGTTTAAAATAAAAATTAAAAAAAAAAAAATTAAGGACAGGGATCACAGGGCTGAGTAGGCCCTTACATAAAGCTGTGTGCTACATCCTCGGACTGAACTCAGGATGCTCTGGGCCCTAGCCCCTGGGAGTGCCACCATGCTAGATGATGACTCCAAGGAACAAAAGAATTTGGGGAACCTATATGCCATTTGGGAA
Organism: Gracilinanus agilis; assembly: GCF_016433145.1. Taxonomy (NCBI): domain Eukaryota; kingdom Metazoa; phylum Chordata; class Mammalia; order Didelphimorphia; family Didelphidae; genus Gracilinanus; species Gracilinanus agilis. The sequence goes on from NC_058132.1 coordinate 374,046,773, forward strand.
GATCCAGGGGCAGGGAAAGATGACTGACATTACCATAGCTATAAAGAAATGGGAGTGTTCAAACTATACTGACAAGCTTGGGAAAGGAGCCATAGCCAGAGGCTAGGGTGTAAGGGAAGGGGCTACTTACAATGGATTCTAAAAGGGTGGCCCCTGCCCAGGTTTGGGTCTTCTTGGGAAAGGGTCTCTGATAAAAAGGGAAAGACTACCTAAGACAAAAGGATATTTAGTGTTTATCTTAGGATCCATTATTCAGTCTGAAACTGCTAGCCAGAGAGTCCCTTCAGGGTGGATTCTCTCAGGAACAGGGAACAAGTACAACCTTTGGGGTCTCCAACTTACAAGCTAGTCCTAAAACTTGGGGTTCATCAGATCCCACCAGGCCACAAGTTTGAGGTCTCTAGGTTCCACACTGACAACATCTAAGCAGTAAGAGTTAGAAAGAGAAACTCCCTTTTTGGCAATCTGGTAATACCTATGAATTTCTCAAAACAATGTTTTAAATGCATAAAAGGAAATTCTTAGGATTACAAAGGAGACCAATTACATTGAAATAAGTAATCAAGTTATTACTTTTTAATTTACATGTCCTATGAAATCTATCCATTGTCTCATTGGGAGTCCACAAATCCAAGGTTTACTACTGTAGTCTACAGCAGTGATGGGCAAACTATTCCCCCACGGGCCAGATCCAGGCCTTAGTTTGCCCATCACTGCCATAAGCAATTCCCTAATCACTACATCTAGATGTGGGGGCATAGTGATTAGGGAATTACTTAAGGCTATGATGGCCAAACTACAGCCTGGATCTGGCCCACAGGAAATAGTTTACCCATCACTGCCCTAGACAATATAAAATATTTGGGAATCTCTCTGCCAAGACAAACTCAGGAATTGTATGAACACAACTACAAAACACTTTCCACACAAATAAAACTAGATCTAAACAATTGGAAAAGCATTAATTGCTCATAGGTAGGAAAAGCTAATATAATAAAAATGACAATTCTACCTAAATTAATTTACTTAAATTAATTTACTTATTCAGTGTCATACCTATCAAACCACCAAGAAATTTTTTTATAGAATTAGAAAAAATTATAACAAAGTTCATCTGGAAGAACAAAATATCAAGAATATCAAGGGAACTAAAGAAAAAAATGTGAAGGATGGGGGCCTAGCAGTACCATATCTCAAACTGTACTATAAGGCAGTGATCATCAAAACAATATGGTACTGGCTTAGAGATAGAAGGGTGGATCAATGGAATAGACTAGGGATAAATGACCTCAGCAAGATAGTGTTCGATAAATCCAAAGATCCTAGTTTCTGGGACAAGAAAACACTATTTGACAAAAACTGCTGGGAAAATTGGAAAACAGTATGGGAAAAATTAAGTTTAGATCAAAATCTTATACCCTACATGGAGATAAATTAATAATGGGTAAATGGCAAATATAAAGAGTGAAATCATAAATAAATTAGGTGAACATAGAATAGTATACCTGTCATATCTATGGGAAAGGAAAGAATTTAAGTCCAAGCAAGTGATAGAGAATATTACGAAATGTAAAATGAATAATTTTGACATTAAATTAAGAATGTTTTATACAAACAAAACCAATGCAACCAAAATTAGAAGGAAAGCAACAAATTGGGAAAAAACAACTTTTATAATAAAACTCTCTGACAAAGGTCTAATTTCCCAAATATATAAGAAACTAAGTCAAATTTACAAAAAAATCAAGCCATTTCCTAATCAACAAATGGTCAAGGGATATGAATTGGCAGTTTTCAGATGAAGAAATCAAAATTATCAATAACCATGTGAAAACATGTTCTAAATCCTTCCTGATTAGAGAAATGCAAATCAAAACAATGCTGAGGTACCACCTCACACCTCTCAGATTGGCCAATATGACAGTAAAGGAAAATAATAAATGTTGGAGGGGATGTAGCAAAATTGGGATGCTAATACACTAGTGATGGAATTGTGAATTGATCCAACCATTCTGGAAGGCAATTTGGAATTAAGCCCAAAGGGCTTTAAATGAATACATACCCTTTGATCCAGCTATACCACTATTGGGTTTTTATCCCAAAGAGATAATGAAAAATGTTTATACAAAAATATTTATAGCCACACTTTTTGTGGTGGCAAAAAATTGGAAAATGAGGAAGTGTCCCTCAATTGGGAGATGACTGAACAAATTGTTGTATATGATGGTGATGGGATACTATTGTGCTATAAGGAATGAATGATGAACTGCTTGATTTCTATATGAACTGGAAAGCCCTTCATGAATTGATGCAGAGTGAAATGAGCAGAACCAAGAAAACATTGTACTCAGAAACTGAAACATTGTGGGATGATCAAATTTAATCAACTTTGCTACTAACAGCAATGCAATAATCAAGAACAATCCTGAGGGACTTATGAGAAAGAATGCTATCCACATCTAGAGAAAGAAAAAATAGGAATAGAAATGCAAAAGTAAAATGTATGACATCACGTGGTTCTATGGGTATATGATTGGGGGTTTTGGTTTTAAAAGACCACTCTGTTCCAAATAGGAATAATGTGGAAATAGGTTTTGAGCAATAATACATGTATTATCCAGTGGAATGGCTTGTCAGTTCTGGGAGGGGGGAGAAAAGAGGGGAGGGGGAGAACATGAATCATGTAACCACGGAAAAAAATTCTAAATAAATAAAAATTAAAATTATAAAAAAGAAGCAGCAACAACGGGTAGTGGATAAAAGAGCTGGCCTTGGAACTTGAAAGAATGGGGCTCAAGTCTCACCTCAGATATATATTGGCTGTGTGATCTTGGGCAAGTCCCTTTACCTCTCAATGTGCTAAACATTTTTCTAAGACAGAGGCTCTTTCCTGCCTATTTTCTTCTCATTTATTTGTTTGTTTGTTTGTTTGTTTTTAACATTCATCTTTACAAAATTTGAGTTCCAAATTCCCTTCCTCTCCTCCCTACTCACTGAGAAGGCAGCAAACCCATTACACATATGAAGTCATACAAAACATATTTCCATATTAAACATGTGGCAAAAAAAAAGGCAAGAAAAATCAAAGAAAAGGGAGAAAATATGCTTCAATCTATTCTCCAAGTTTATCAGTTCTCTTTGTGGAAGTGGACAGCATTTTTCATCATGAATACTTTACAATGATCAGACAGGGATTCTTAACCAATTTTTATGTCATGGAGGAGCCCTTTCATAATCTAGTGAAATCTGTGGGCCCCTTCTCAGAACAGTGTTTTTTTAAAAATTGGAGAAAAGTAAATTTGCTAGATAATGAAAATAAAATATTAACATTTTTTTCAAGTTTACAACCACCTCCCCCAAGATCTATACACAGATTCCTTAGGTTCTTAAGCTTTAGTTTAAGAACCTTTAAAAAGTCAGTGTTGAAAACCTTGGATCTTCTTGCCACTCATCAATGTTATCCTATGAGTCAGTGATAAAATTTGATATAAAATTTAGTCTGAATGACTACCACTAAATTATTTGTTTAGATTTATTTTTTTTCTGAGATTTTATTTTGTTTGGAAATTTATAAACTTACTTGTATGCCAAAAAGCATGTAGGTAATATTTATTTTTTGGTAAATTGCTTTGTAACATTAAGGTTACAAAAATCTTAAACAAAATATTTGTAGCATTAAGGTTAAAAAAAAGAATTTTACATATTACAAGCAAATCATTTTTGTTTTGAAAGAATAGAAGAATATATAATATATAATATATATAATATACATGATATATATATATATATAAATATATAATATAATAAAAATAGAAATTCTTAACCTTTTTGTATCATGAACCTTTTGGACAGTCTGATAAAGTCAATGAACTCCTTTTCAAATGCATACAACGAAATACATAAAAATACAAGGAAACCAAATTCTTCCTATCCAGTTATCAAAATATTGAGGGAGGGGGAAAGGAGCACAGAACCCCTTTTTGTTTCTCCAAATGCATTTTATTATTATTCTGTCTAGTTCTAGAAATAAGTGTTCGTGACCTTGTTGTGACCCTTTCTGATCCTGGTGAAGCCTATGCACCACTTCACGGACTAATGTCTTTAAATGTATAAGTAACCCTTAGTTTAAAGGACTAATTACTTTTTATGCTTTTCTTGGTAGAATGGACAGATGAAAATGATTTGTTCCAATGGACATGAAGGTGGCTGAAGCAGGTGTTGTGGAGTTCTTAGAGTTTGTTCAGGTATGAAGACACCAAGGTCAGACACTGCATCTCAGGCCATCACCAACCCTCCTGACTCTTGTCTCAGCATTGAACTTGGAGGACTGTAAGAGAGAGTGAAGCTGACTGTGCAACTTTGGCTCACTTAAATCCAATTCATGCATGAGTCAAGACATTGTTGTAGGAAAACACACCCAAATTTGTAACAGGGTCTCAACCTAAGAATGAAAAGCTCAAAACCCACTTCAATCCAGAAGTATGAATGAATTTTATTTAAAGAAGAAAAGGTTTTTAAGATGGCATAATAACCTAGGCTGGTGAAATGGTCTAAAGATCAATAGAATAGCATAGAGCTGGTGGAATAGCCCTGAGGGTGGTGGGGTAGCCTAAGAGGTGGTAGAATAGCTCTGGAGTTGATGGAGTGACCCAAAGAGTAGATCAGGTTTTGTATATTTATTGAGGATCCCTAGGTTTGTCACCTTCCAGGGAAATCTCCACCTTTTCCCAGAACAGCCAGCCTCTCGGTGTTCTGGGGTGTTCCAGGCAGAAAACCCCCAGAAAATGGGCATTAGAGGAGCAGGGTACAAGTCCATGTAGAGGTGGCAGGTAATAATGCCTAACAGTTCAGAACTAAGGTAAATGCAGAACAATATAAGTGACTAATAAAACACAACAGTGCAAAGTTGATGGAAATACAGAACAGAACAGTACAGAACCACTAGAAGTGATAATAATACAGAATGGTTAACTGATTAATAATACAGATTGTGTAATTTATACTTAAGTAGTGCTAACTGGTGAAAAATAAAAGATTTCAGAACAGGAGGGTCCCTCTTCTATCACTTCCCGTCTCTGCCCATCTCCATCAACATCACTTTCTGAAGTCATTGATGCTCTTAGAAAATGAGGCAGAACAAAAATAGTCAGCCTTTGGTCCCAAACCCCCGTTCCTCCTCTGGGAGAAGGTAGAGAGAGGAGGCTCTCTTCTTACCTCACAGCCACATTTAGACATAACTACAGTGGATGGCCAAAACTTATATGGGCAAAAGAACGCTGCACACCATTCCTTCACATAAAATATACAGTCTTACAAAGGAAGCCACACATTAGTGAAAATAAAGTTGTAATTTTTTTTTTCCATCCAAGTTCTTAGACTCCCCAAATCCTACCCATGGAAGCTTTGCAGAGAATCCAAGTTAAAAAGCCCTCTCATTTAAAAGCAGTAGATCTCTAATCTACAACCTCAGACACTTCCTAGCTGTATGACCCTGGGCAAGTTACTTAACCCCCATTGCCTAGTCCTGCACTCTTCTGCCTTGGAACCCATATCTAGATTTTATATACAGATTCCAAGAAAGAAGGTAAAGGGTTTTTAAAAAAAAAAAAAAAAAAAAAGGCAGCACATCTAGCAAGAGCCAAAGAGGGGGCGGGGCTAGGCCCTAGAACTCTCCTGATTGGTCCATGACCTGGTCGTAGCGTGGGGGCACAGCGTGAGGGGGCTTACGTCACCTCCGCCCCTCCCTCCTGCTGTAAAGCTTAGGCGCCAGCTGCCGCCTCTTGAAGGAGACTCAGGACACGGTCCCTTCCGGCCTGTCCGCTATCCCCAGCCGCCTAGTAGCCGCGGCGCCTCAGCTGCTCGTGCTACCGCTCCATGAGGAAAATGCTCGCCGTCGTTTCCCGCGTGCTGACAGCCGTCTCCCCGAAACCGGTGAGGTGTCCGGGGAAGGAGGGCGGGCTGGAACGGCCTGCTTGACCAGGTCGGCTCGGCCTAGCCTGAGCCTATGAGAAGGGGTGGAGAGACAAGGCCCGTGGTGTGGGGGTGGGAGGCCAGTCCGATCTCGGTTAACGCCTCCGGACCAGCCTGGGCAGAAGATCCCATCCTGGGCCTGGGGCGGTTAGTCGGGGGTGGGGGGGAATGTTGTTCGGGTTGCACCTGTCTCCCCGGCTTTCCGCTTCCTAAGTTTAAAGGGCCTGGGCTTCTCTGTCCCTCGCCCCCAATCTGACCAAGGCTAGGGCAAGGGGGCGGCCTGACCCGGAGTCCTCCCACCTCCCCGAAAGCCTCCGCCTTGTGCCTTATGAATGAATCGCAGCACCAAGAGTTTCTGTAGTTCTTGCAAGGTCACATATGGAAGTCAAAAGGGATCTAGGGAATCCCCATCCCATGGCTGGTTTAAAAATGGGCGGGTTAGGAGCATAGAGGAAAGATCTCAGGACTTGGAGTCAGAAGCCCTAGAAGGGGCCCCCTTTCTGAGCTCTGGTAACTCGTCAGTTATATAGGCAAGTGTCACCTCTCTGAGCCTTAGTTTACTCATTAAAAATGGTTGGTAGCTCTCATTTCCAGGGCCCTGTCTTTCTCACAGGGCTGCTCCGGGTGCATCTGGGTCAGTGTTGAAAGCACCTATTACTCTGAAATGAAAAAGCAGGTGCTACGATATGTTATTTGTTGTCATAATTACTTGTTCTGGCTAGGGAAAAAAGAACTTTTAGGCCTCCCTTCTCTTAAGCTTTCCATCTGGGATTTTCTTTTTGCCCATTTTCTTGGTTTTTAAAAATTTATCGCAGTTCAGTTTTACTCTTTAGCTTCTCAATGACTTGGAGAAATTTTCATTCTTTGGTTTGTACTTGGCAGCAAATTCAAAAGGAAACAAAACTGAGAGAACCGATTTTTTTATTATTATTTTTTTACCTAGGATAAATAAAATTGGAAAGAAAGAAGTCTGCTTTGTGGGGTTCTGAGGCACCATTTTTAGGGTGGTCCTTTATGACCTTTTGTTAGGGTTCAAATGGATGGCCACCAGAGGAACACATGAGACAATGCAATCAAAGCAGGAGAAAGCTTTATTGCCAGTGCACGCTGGGGGAACTCAGCAAGAGAATCCCAAGTGGTGCATTCAAAGGAGGGAATATATATGTTTCAAGGGCTAGGGTATAGGTGCCTGTGTCTTAGGGTTAGCTAATAGCTAGATAGTAGGAGTAGGGATGTTTCCAGGTTCCACAGGATATGATTCTTAATCTTCAAGGCTGTCCTGTCTAGGGAGGAGTGGTGTCCCTGGGACTGTGAGCTAGGGAGGAGTGGTGTCCCTGGGACTGTGAGCTCCAGATAACCGCCTTGCTGAGCAGAGCATGACGCTATCAAAACCCCCCTGCTTAACAGGGTATGATGCTGTCAAGCTGTTAGTTATGAGTCTCAGCTTTTTGGCTACAGCACTTTGAGCATAATTAGATTGCATTGCAGACCCAAGCTACTGTGGCCAAGCATCAGTTTGATTCTTCTATACATTGTAATCCCCTCAGGGCTTTGATGCAGTAATTTCTCCCTCTCTCTTCCTACTTTCCCTTTCTTCCACCAAAAAAAAAGGCAAAATAAAAACACTGGTACTTTATGGATAAAGATTAGGTTGGAGAATGAGAAAATTTCCCCCTATTTGTTCATAACCTTTCTTTGCCTACATAACATGTTAGGAGGGAAGGGGAAGAAAAATTACTGCAGACATTTTTTACCCCCTTAGGAACCCCTTGGCCTTTGAGCTTGAGAACTTGGGATCAAATCCTGCTTCATAGACAGACTACCTGTGTGATCTTTGGGCTAGTCACTTAACCTCCTTAGGCCTTACATTTCACATTTTTAATATGAGAGTTGGACAAGATGGTCTTTGTGGACTCTTCAAGCTCTAGATTTATGAACTTATGATAATATTATTTAGAATAGCTAGAAATCCTGAGGGGCATGAAAGGGAGTACTCCACTAATTAGCTGGAGAACTTTGATCCTGCTGGGTTTAGGATCTAAAGTGGCTCTCTTTCTAGGCCCCCATTTTACAGTACCCAGTATGCTTAACCTACTGCAGCTTGCAACTTTTGAGTTGTTTCAATCAACAGCCTCCTCAGCAGCAAGTATTACAGACACAATCAACCATTTAACATTTACTCTTAATCATGTAATGCCGCTTATTTCTATTTTTTAGATTAGCATCTCCCATGCTTCATAATATTCATTACAATTTTGTTTGTCAAAGCTTCAGTGATCTATGATTGTGGGTACATTCTCTTTTGGTGCCAGTTACAACCGATTCATGCTTTTTCCTCCTGTGCGTTTCTTGTTCATGATTTTCCATAGATTCACCACAGAGAATCCACCTTATATACTGGAGATTTTCCTCTAGGTCTTACAGTTCTATTACTGAACTAGGAAAAAGAAATCAGTGACTAACTGGGATAATGTATAAGCTTAGAATGCATTAGAAAACTAAAACTACCATGTTAATATTTGAATAATCAGTCTTAATTCATTATTTAATTAAAGTAGTATAAGATGTTTTTAGTTATTTTGATACCAGCTCTACATGTTGAATTTTTTTCTGTACTGAGGAAAAATTAGGAGAAAATTTGAAGAATGAAAATAAAATTTAAGCATTCTACCAAAGGAAAAAATATTTTTAAAGTACGGTGTCATTTTTCCATTCTAAGATAGAATTAAATAAGGTAAGCTTTCTCATTATCTAAAATTGACAAGAAATTTAACTTTAAATCTTCCTTCCAGAGGCTCAATGCCTTCATGATAATTATCACCATGAAGTTGACAGTTTATATTGTTGCTCTAAAAAACTGCTGTCTCAGAATAAAACAAGAGATTATTTTCATATATTAATATTTACTAGGAAATGGGAAAACTTACCACAAAATACCCTTAAATCATAGCTATATTTGGTCTGTTTCCATCTACAAGTCAGAATTGTCATTAATAGAATTTTTAAGTTTTTACAGTGAAATTTGATTCATTTTAGATGTGAAACTTAATGGAATTCTGGAAATCTTCTGACAATTAAGGAGACCCTTCATATAAATAAGAAAGGAGCATAACTGTCCCATCACAACTCCTTTTAGCTAGGAATTGCCATCCCATAAATCACAGACTCATAGTACTTTAGAGTTGAAAGGAACTATAGAGGTCTTAATCTTAACAGCCCCCACCACTATTATCTTCCTCCCCATTTTCCTGGTAAGGAAATTCAGTTAAGACATTATGAAGATTTTTCTCTCATTCTACACACACGTGTATATTCCAAAATATTCCAAAACATCTGAATTTTAGAATATCAGGACTGCCCCTGCAAAATATGCAAATATCTTATGTAATTTGCCTAAATAAGAACATAATGTTTTACCTGATGGGACATTAGCTACTTTTTTTTTCACAATTTAACTTATTTTTGTTTATTTCATTATATTTTTCCCAATTACATGTAAAAATTTTCTCAACATTAATTTTTTAAAATTCAAAGTTTCAATACTCTCCCTTCTGTCCCTCTCTCACCCCTTGAGAAGATAAACAATGTGGTATCAATTATGCATGTGAAGTCATGCAAAACATATTTCCATATTAGCTATGTTGCAAAAGAAAACATATAAGAAAAATAAAGTTTAAAAAAGTATACTTCAGCTTATCAGTTCTCTCCCTAGAATTTTTCATCATTGGTCCTTTGGAATTATCTTGGATCACTGTCTTGATGAGAGTGTTTGACTACTTTTTTTTAAAGGAGAAAATTAAAATCTGAATGTGTTCCTAATGAACGATTACAAAACTGATCCATAAGGTACCACATTTAGAACTGTAAGAAACATTATTCATCTAGTCCAGGCTGTGGTTTGACAGATGAGGAAGGTAACCAAACCCACTTGAATAGAAGAGGAAGGATATAAACTCAGATCCTTTGACTCTAAATCCTACACTCTTGCAAGATCAGATACTGAAAAATTAAAGCTGGCAAGTTAATATTAGTTACATACCTACCTCACTTAAAATTCTTTGCAAGAAGCTTGAAGTCTTTGCTAACCTTGTTAGTCCTAGTTTTGGAAGGTGTGAAGAAACCCTTAATGAGTTTATAAAACAGTTCTGTTCAGGAGGGTTTTATAATCATAAATAAAAACTTTAGTTTCTTTATTGGTTCTAGAAGGCTGACACTACTAATGAATAAATAACACAGATTGTCTCTAATAAGGAACATCAGAACAGGAAGCACTTAGTTTAGATGAATTTGTTAAGAAGGCTATGCAAAACTAATTTGAATAAACAAGAAGATGTTTCCTGGAGCTAGGAAGGTCTGATGTAACCCCATAGATAAAAGAAATGTTTGGTTAGGCCTTTTTTGATGTCAGAAAAATTCAGTAACAAAGATATTTAGCTAACTAAATGCTAGTAATGTGAACCTTGCTCTAATTTGCATATCATGATTATAAGTAGAAATTTGATACCAACAATGGTAGAAATTTTGTGAATGCTTATTGACTGACTAGTGAGTTATATTTTTGTAAAAGTGTATAAATGAACTTGTATACACTTGTAAGCAATTCTGTTTTCCATGAATCTGTACAAAGTCTAGCCCTGAACCTATGTAAATAAGCAGTGAGATGCAAGGTACATATTATCCTCAAGGGTATTTTATTTCTTTTAATTTTTAAAATTTTTATATTTAGAAAATTTTTCCATGGTTACATGATTCATGTTCTTACTCTCCCCTCTACTCCCTCCCCTTACCCCTCCACACCCCCCGTTACTGACTCACATTTCTACTGGTTTTTACACATGTCATCGATCAAGACCTATTTCCATATTATTGATAATTGCACAGGGGTGGTCGTTTAGAGTCTACATCCCAAATCATATCCACATCAACCCATGTGTTCATAAGTCCCTCAGAATTGTCCTGGGTCATTGCATTGCTGCTAGTACAGAAGTCCATTACATTTGATTTTACCACAGTTTATCAGTTTCTGTGTACAGTGTTCTCCTGGTTCAAGAGTATTTTATGTTATGTACACTGTTTGATATAGTGCAAAGGACAGTGAGGAGTTAGATCTGTATTTTGAGCTCTACCATCAACTAACTGCATGATTCTAGGCACATTACTTAATTTTTCTGTGTGTCTGTTTTCTCATCTGTAAAATGTTTGGATTAGGTTAAATGACCTTATAGGTCTAATGGAGTAACTAGATCATGTAGGAGATAAAAGTATTGGGCCTGGAGTCAGAAAGATTTATCTTCTTAAGTTCAAATATGGCCTCAAACCCTTCCTACCTGCAAGTAACTTAACCCTGTTTGCATCAATTTTCAGTTTCTAAAATGAGAAGGAAATGGCAAACCACTCAAATAAATATCTTTGCCAAGAAAATCCCAAATGGGTTTACAGAGTCAGACATGACTGAAAACTCAACAACAACAAAAAAGCTCCAACATTTTAGGGCTTAATAACCTTTGAAGATTACTCAGGAAATGATGCTTAAGAATTAAAAGAATTACTTTACCTTTTTAAAATTTGCCTTCCAGTGACAAACCTTTCAAATAATAAGAAATGTCACAAACAGGGAAAAATATAATTTCTCTCCTTTTGGAGAGTAGGGATGGGGAAAAAACTTAAGGTCCCGAGATGCCAAGATTTATATTCAATTGAGTGGTGAGATGTTGCTCTACTTTAAATTACCTAATCTGTGTGTACTTAACCATACCCTTGTATCCCTCTGCAACATGCAATTTCCTTGTGGATAGTCTTTCTACTCTTTGCCTTATACCTCCAACCCTTGACACTACGCAATGCATAATGTTCACTTCATTCTATAAAGGCTGACTGACTTGAATTGAAATCTAAAGCTGTTTTTCACTGATACAAATTGTTTCTTAGGAATATTGAACATATGCAGTATGTTACATAGTAGATTTCTCTGTAGGTATAGTAACACTGTATGGGTTGAAGAGAAGTGTAATAATTAATAATTAAAATTAAATTATGAGGCTGCTAGTAGCTTTATTACATCAAAGTAGTGATAGTAAAGAGAGGGAAATGTAGGAAAGAGGTAATGAGTGTGTAAATGGAATTAATTAAATATCTAGTTTCCCCTCTTACAAGAGTTGACTACTCTATTTGCCATTTGATGGATTAAAGCTCACTACCAGCAGACCCTTATTTGCTTATAAGCAGTTTTCTCCACCCACTAGCTCGCTCAGGTCACATCTCAGGAACCAATGATATAGTTCCTTAATTTGCTTGGCACCCCCTGGGGTGGGGGCAGTGCCTGTGGGATTAGTTTCCAGTCTCTTTGTTTTCAACTTCCTTGCTCTGAGGTCCTCTATACTTGCACATCTCAATGGTAAAAGATCTCCTGGTCCCTGATTGATTACATCAAAACAAAGTGACATAATGGGGGGAGGAGTTCCCTTTCCACAGAGGGACCTTTTATTGCTCAATTATGTCCAATTCTTCATAACCCTATTTGGGGTTTTCTTTCTAGGGGTACTGGTGTGATTTGCCATTTTCTTCTACAGCTCATTTTACAGATGAGGAATCTGAGGCAAATGGGGTTAAGTGACTTACCCAGGGTCACACAGCCAGGAAGCGTCTGAGGCTAGATTTGAACTAAGTAAGATGAGGCTTCACAACTCCATTCTATTCCTTGCACCACCTAGTTGTTTCGACTGTGCCACCTTAGTTGTCCAGGATTGGCTTATTCTAAGAACTCAGAGATTGAGTGTTTAGTTATATATAGCCCTTAACAAAGTACCAAAGAGGCAGCAAACATGCTGATGCAAACTAGTCATCTTTCTTAGTACTCTTTAAAATAAATGGCAGGATATTTTAAACCCCCCAAAAAATGTACAAAAATGGGTTCAAGCTCATGAGTAAAAATTTCCAGGTAGTTTTTTGGATGATATCAATTACAAGCAAGTGTTTATTGTCCATAATGAAGATGATGAGAACTGAAATCTTCCAAAGTGCTTGCTTTTGTCTTTACAGAAAACAGGAATAATATAAATCTCTCTTGGCCACCTAACTTTATTTATTTGTTAAGCCAATTTGCTTATAATGTGAAAAATGTTTGTATATATTTGGTAATTGCTCAATTCTTATTGAATACATTTTTTCATAAGTATAGGTGATTTCAACCAGAAAAATAATCAAAACTACTAGAGTAGTTAGTATCAAGAACAGGTTTTTTAAATCAGAACAAGGGAGACAGTGATCACAGATAAGTAGGCAGAGCCAACTGCTCTGGGGTGACTACATTTCAGGGAAAGACCAACAGCAGTATAATTACTGGGAATTTCCACTGGACTGCACAACACTGGGTCCTAAGGAGAACAGGGAAAGGCACTAATCAATTACATGAGTTCATTGAAACTTAAGAAAGAAGTGATAGCAGTAGTCACAAATGCTTGGGAAAAGATGCATTAGCCTGTTTCCAGGTATTTGGGGTGCTTTGACAATTGTTTCTTTTAAACTCAGTCTTTAGGAAAGATGTAAATCTGATTCATAATCTTTGTCTCTCTCCCTCCTTCCCTTCCCCTTTCCCTTTCCCTTCCCCTTCCCCTTCCCCTTCCTTCCTTCCTTCCTTCCTTCCTTCCTTCCTTCCTTCCTTCCTCCCTCCCTCCCTCCCTCC